>NC_140952.1:54168566-54347366 GCF_014529385.1 Adiantum capillus-veneris | reverse complement strand
CACATTAGTAAACTCCCTTTATAATACTTAAGCTAAAGGTCAATAGGGTCAAGCCCACTAGAAAGCCCTAGTACATTTCACACAATGCTGCCTAAATCGGATTAAGAACCTAAGTAACCATTGCTTATTAGGAAGGCATTCCCCATGGTATTAAGAGAAGATTTCTAACACCTAGCTTGGTCAAACTAGCTTAGTCGGACTGCTTGATTTTTAAACCTAGACAAGTGATTATGACAAAAAATTACATTGAATTAAATGTTTGATACTAAGCAAATGCGGTGAATATTATGCTACCAATCACAATCAAAGCAGACAAACATGGATGCAAAAAAGATAAGGGGCAATGCTAATGGATAAGAAACACCTGTTTGTGTCGATGGTCGCGATTGATTTGAAGTGTGAACGAGAGAAAGATCCCATGAAGGTCCAAATCCTAACAATAGCAACACGTTCCTGTACACACTAAGAAACACAAAGAATACCTCTAGGAGGCACATCAGTGGGAAAAAGGAACTTTGCTAATTACTCAACTCTAAAACAGAAACACTCCTATCGTACTAATCTTACCTACCCTCCATCACTCGAGTGATGGGGATCAAAGGTGTTTGATGACATAGGTTTCTGTTTCAGTGTACTTGATGTGAATGTGTAGGTTTGGGTCAATGTTTTGACTTTTATTGTGTATACTCGTTTGCTAATTGCTCTTGCTCTTTATTATTTTTGTTTTTTGTGAGTATAAAGCTTTATATGTACATTCCCTAAGATTGGGAGATTGAGAGGTCAGGGAAACAAGGTTGAGAGGGGAGTGAGTGAATGATGATTGTCAGCAAACATTCCCCCCTTCCTTGGGTAGATCATATCGTTTGAAATGTGCTCGTCACCCTTTGAAACCAGTTGTTCCAGTCGGTAATATGTGAGGATTTTTTCCAGTAGTTTAGGTGCCTCATCGAGTTGCAAGGGTGGTAAGGTACTCTCCCAGGATCGAACTTGAAGTGGTTCATTAGGTGATTCTTGAACACTGGGAGGTGTGGATTCCTTTGTAACTTTATGGAGGTCCACTATTGTAGGTGGAGGCTGTGGAGAATCTTTTACCTCTATGGATGCATTATATGAGGAGCTAGAAGCTTCATGGGACTCTCCCCTTCCTGAGCTAGGTGGAACAAATCGTTCTTTCTTCGGTACCCAAACTAGCTCTGGAGCGGGTGTGTAGCATTCTGTAATTTTTTTCTTTCCGTGATTGTCAATTTGTTTTGGAGCTACAGGATTGGGCTCACATGGGTCAGGTGACAAGTAAGAACGCAATCTACGTTTTGGCACCTAGATTTGATCATTTCCTTGATAGTAGCCTTGGGCTTCCAATAGTCGTTTAGGAATCCAACGCAACGTTTCTTTACATTTCTTGGGGCAAGTGGTACGTTTCCTATAAGGCTTCTGTTTTTTAGTACTAGCCATGGTCGCTAAAGAAGCTTTAGGGACCCACTTGTATGTTTTCTTCGTTATATTAGGACGAGTCTTGTCAGAAGCTATATACATTGCTTGTAGCATATTTAAGGGTACAGGCATTTCATCCCCCTTAGGTGTTACCCAGGTCGTCCCCCTATTTCCCCAAGTGTCTATGGTTGCTGCTAGGTGGACCCAATCCACATTGTCCGACTCAGTCATCCCAGGTAGTACATCCATATAAGGAGAATCTTTCCCAACATCATTGTCCGCTTTACATGTGTAACAATACTGCAATGGGGCCGAGTGAACTGTGGTGTCAGATCTATGATCAATTATAAACCTGTTTCCTAGAGGATGTGCTCGACCCGTCACAAGATCCACTCGAATGACAGAATCTTGGAACTGCAAGTAGACATGGTTTTTGGACCAGTCATGCACCATTTTTGCTTCCCCCATGAATGGACGCCCTAAGATCATCTCAAATGACATAGGATGCTTGGAAAAATCCATAACAATGAAAGTCTGCCTTACCTTGTGTCCCAAGACCTTGATCCTGAGATCCTTTAGCATTCCAATAGGCGTAACAATAGATCCATTAGCCATTTTTACCACTACGCTTGTGGATTCAAGGTGAGGTCTCCCCATAGACTCCCAACAACTCTTTGTCACCATGCTGACTCCCGCACCACCGTCAAGGACCCCCTTTACATTTAATCCTTTAGTAGTGATTGGTAGAGTAGCATTAGATTCATCACCTTCAAAGTATTGGCCCAACTTGTTAACATGTATTTCTATAATAAGGTTCTCATCTAGGTTGGGTTGTGGATCTATGTGTTCCTCCTCTATTGGCATCTCCGCAGCTCCATCCATCTGTGCAAATTGTGGTAGCCCAAACTTCAGTTCTCCATTGAGGAAGGCTCGAAGGGCTGAGACTAGCTCGGGGTCTTTATATAGTTTGGACATGATGGTGGTTCTAACTTCTGAAGACATGAAATCCATCAATTTGGCAATGTTTAACGGCACCTTTTGGACTTCAGTCCCTTGACGTGGGGAAGATGGGATCTCCATTTCTTCGATAGGATCAGGTAGTCCCTCTGTAAACATTCTTTCCATCAAAAAGTGAGTACGACCACTTTTCCATGACTTTAAGTCACTTTCTTCTTGGATGACACTAGGTATGTCCAAGGGTCTATGGACTTGGTGAGGTTGTTGTTGCGTAGGGAACACGGTGTCTGTAATCTGGATCTTCCTAGGTGCTGGTTCTAGATCCCTTTGGGTATCTTCTACCAAACTCCTTAATTGCTTGACTCGCTCAATCTCCTCTGTAGGGTTTGGGTAAGTTCCTATCTTCTTTTTGGATCCTAGCCATTGTGGCCAATGAAGATCTTCCTTGTTGGTTTCTATGTTAGTGGTCGTTTTAGTCTCCATGGTTTCACTTGAATCAGAATCTTCTTCAGCGTCGTTCATATATACAGGGTCGTCACCAGTCCCTATGTTGGTCTTTAAACTGGGGTCTAACTTCGCTGCTTTTTGCGATCTCTTTCTTCGTGTTTTCTTCTTTTTCTGAGATTGGGCAATTGATGCCATGTCTCTTTCCTCAAGAATATAATTTTGTTTTTGGAGCATTGATCGTGTGAGTACATTTACTGGTACCACAGGTGTACTTTGTGATGGCTCCTCCGTAACTTCAATCAAGTTTAATGGCGTGATCTTCGGTGCATTTGGATTATTTGGACATTGGGCAATCAAATGATCTATGCCACATCGATTACACATGAGTATCGGCATTGTAGACGTACTCGCTTGATTGGTTTGCATTAGTGTGGCGTTCTTTTGTAGCCTAATGGGGCACTCAGCTACTCGATGTGGTCCACCACATTCGTAGCACTGAAGAGGTGGTCTCCTGGCAAAACTATTAATGTTTTGGCCTCTTGCTGCTAGCGCAGTAGCTTGATATACCGGTTTGATTTGTCCCCAATGGTCTTCCATATAGTACATGGGACACTCCTCAAGCATGTCGACTCCATTGGTGATACTAGAGTCTATGTCCTCTTCGCAATCTACATAAGTACTAGATGACTCGCAACCTATTTGGTTCATAGGTGTAACTCTTGGATGAGGGGGTTGCGGTCCTAGTACTGGAGGTGGCAACGATGTGGTTTGGACCACATTTTGGGTTCTAGGGACCATGTGTTGTAATGGCAACTGTTGCTCCATGGGTGGGGTAGACATCAATGCAGGAACTCGAGGTGAGTCTGCCCAAGCTATAGGCGGTCTATTTCTCATGATGCGTTTAAGCATTAGGCAATCCTTTGCTTGATGGCCATACCTACCACACGTGTTACAAGTCCCGTTAAACTTTACTATGAAAGTAGGGCATTCACTTGTAGTATGTGGGCCCAAGCAAATTGAGCACCATTGTTGCTCCCTTCTTGGATACATATGAGTGTTTTGTGGAGCACGATTACCCCTAAGGCTTTCTTGGATGGCCTTGGTGAGATCTGCCAAAGTCATCTTAGATATCGTTTGCTCTTTCACGATTGGCTTTATCTTCATTGGCTCATGCCCTGACGCTTGCGAGCTACTAGACTTCGGCTCGACAGACACTCTTTCTCCTGCAATCATTAAATTATCCTCCAATTGGATTGCATTCATGGTGACTGCTTTCCAAGTAGTGATACCTCTAATGACTACGCCATTATAGATACTTTCATGTCGTAGTCCCCTAATGAATCTATCGAGCAATTGGTTGTTGTTGAATCGCTCGTTTGGATTGCATCGAGAATTCAAATTCTTTAGGCGACTAATGAAGTCTCTCACGGATTCACCTTCTTCTCGTTGGGCTTTCTGGAGCTGAGAGGCTACACCCCAAAGTACTCCCTCTCGTATGTGCTCTTTCAAGAACAATCTCCTAAGAGTAGAGTAGATTGTTTTCTCTTCTACTCTTAAGGTTCTATACCAATCTCCAGCCTTGCCGCTTAGGGTCAAACTCAAAGCCTTACACTTATGTAGCTCATTGTGCTCTTCCAAGGAATCGCACACATGTTCAAAGACTTCCATATGCTTTCTAGCATCTCCGTCTCCACTGAATTTCTGTGTGAGCTTAGCTACTTGAACTGCCTTGCTCCTAGGCTCTCTATCAGGTGCACTACGCATGTTTTCCGCAATAGAGCGACCGATAGTTTGAGAAAATGCTGCCAAATCTCCTATTTGAGCAGGTATAATGGGTGTATGTGATCCTGGAACCACATGTGAGATGGGAGTTGGCCTTGGCCTTGGCATACGCGCGGCTCTTGGGTCCCATATTTCGTATGGTGGTGTACCAGACGGTGGTCCAAAGTTTACAGGCGTGGCCCTAGGCATAGGGGGTGCCCGATATGGCATGTTATTATTAAATGTCATGGCTCCACTTGTATAAGAGCTTGGATAATGCCATTGTGGATTGTAAGCTCTTGGAATAATCGGAGGTGTAGGAGCTACATGAGGCTGAGGTACGACAGGTGCACATGATTGATACATACATGTAGGTATAGTTGGGGGCACTGTGCTACTAGGCATCGGCGCAGTATTAACAAATGAACTCCATGGTGTACTTCTTGTCATGCTCACCACTGGGATATGCATGGTAGCCGTAGTGTCATTAAGAGAAAGATGAGCTAGATCTGGGAAGGTAAAGCTGCCACTTGTGGGTTCAGATTGTACTGAGGCTCCTGGCGAAACAACATATGGAGGATCAATGGGGCTCACTAAGGGAGTCTCCATTTGTGATAGGGTTGGTTGGTTGGCCTTTCCCGTATCCAAGAATCTCATTAGGCCTGTTGAAGGCATGTTGATCTCTGTGTTCTGTCTTTCTAACTCGACAATCCTATGGAGGACATCACAGACTTTCTGTTGTTGCTCATCTATGCTAGTAGCACCCTCTGTGGATTGTAGAACATCTAACCAACCCACATGATAGGTGTGTCCTGTGTACCGATCAATTAAAGCTTCTGCTTGTAGGTCATACTCCCAATTTTCGTTTAGGAATATCCCATCTAGGCCTGGCGTGCTGGAGGTTTCCCTCGAAGTGGAAGCATTATTACTCCCCATCGCTTGCCTCTCCGTGACTGCTACCTTGGGAGCACTCAGTTGCTAGGCTGGCATGATTGTTGTCATAGGAGCCTTTGCTTTCAGGGCTCGACTTTGTTCTAGCCTTCGTAGGTTCTCAATTTCCCTCTCCCTTGTTGCTTGCATATAGCGTTCGATCTCTTGTACTTCGGCAAGACTCCTACCATCGGGTAGTAAAACCTCAGAGGGAGATAGTCCTAAAGGATCAGGAGGTGCAGTGGATGGAACATTCACATGCACACTCTCAAGAAGCATAGGGTCTATTTTAGGCATGAATGACGAATTTACTTCCCCACTCCCTTCATTTATTTCATTAACCGCATGTTCGGAGCGAGTAGCTCTACTAAGGGTCTCTTTTAAGCGGCTAAACACGTTGGACCCGGGTCGTGGGCCCATGGCATGCATGTCTTGACTTGAACTATCAGGGTTTGGTGTAGGATACCCCTCCATGACCTCGTAGTCAGAGGAAGAATCACTAGACGCGATATGAGGATCTTGGGTCGCGCTACCTTGAGTCCCGGCCGAAGGTCCAGAACCTAGGGTGGAGGAATAATGGGTGCCCGCGTAAATGGAGGCACTACCAATATGTTCGTGCTCTAACACTCGTCCAGAGCGTAGGTTCATATGACTTTGATCCCCTAGAAGTGTCAGTGAGTGCCCGTGAAGGCTGCTCACCTAGTATTTTTGGGTGTTTTGCAACCCAAGTCTTTTCTTAATATTTTCTTTTGATTTTTTGGTCCTTTTTTTCTGACCCAGCTATAGAGTAGAACGTATGATAGCTCAAAACGAGCGTCTCGGTCAGAGGGACGTGCCGTGCTTTACAGCCCTCCGTTTGGTCACTTTATGCCCTCGGAATCCCTAAAACCGTCAATTTCTAGTAGGGAACTAGGCCCAAATTAGAAATTCTAAGGGTGCAAGTGGGAAGAGAAGGGAGGAGAGTGGAGGACTTGCCCCACATGCTCTCATTCCCTCTTGAGGGGGTAGGGTATATATATAAGAGTGAGTCTAGTATATATCATAAGTCTGAGGACTGAGGCCTGGGCTTGGGCTTGGGCAAATGATCCCGATCCCGATCCCGATCAAAATTTTAGTGTAGCCCCCCAGTCACTTACGCTTAAATAATTTTTTACAAATTTATTTATTTTTTTAAATTATTATTAGTATTATTTTTTAAAGGCGACGACCGCGCGCGGTTTAGGTGACCCTTTCTTGGCCACACACACTGTCAACACCTACCTAACCTCTCTGTCAACAGCTCACAGCTCACCACCTTATCTACTTACTAACAGTGTTGCTAACCACTAACTAATCTGTTAACCACTATGTTAACTGCTTACTGACAGTGAGCTAACTGTCCACCTACTTCCTCTCTCACTACCTTACTGTGCAAAGACTGTGTGCAGGCAAACCTTAACAGAAAACTGTGTACAGACTGTGTGCAAACAGAAATTGCTAACTGTCTACCTACTTACTCATTCACTGCGAACAAGCTAACGACTACTAATTGTGCAAAGACTGTGTGCAAACAGAAAACACAAGATTATGCAGAAATCACAGAACTTGCAGACAATACAGAAATTAACAACTTGTAGAAAAATAACTCATTCCTCTTCCTCTTCCTCTTCTTTCCTACTACAAACAACTCATAGAAGAAGCACAAAGTGCCTCTTGGGCTTAGTGCAGGGCGATTCCCCGACAGCGGCGCCAAAAATGTGCGCTCCTTGCCGCACTGTCGAAGCAAGGGACTTGTCTAACACTGTGTGCGAGCCACAGACGGCTCCAAGCACACAACTAGCTTAACTAGTAAGCTCAAAAGAGGGCAATGGTGTGTCACTCACCGCTCTATGCTCCTGTCGTGGAGGATTCCTCGCCGCGAAGAAGAAGGATACACCGCTACGCCGCGCTCAACCGCTTCACCGCCGTCGTGCCTTCGTAATGCTCGATCGCCCACACACACACACTCTCTCTCTCTCTCTCTCACATACACACACACACACAAGGAGGTGAAGAAGAAGAAGATGGAGATGGAGATGGAGCAAGAGCACTCTTCTATTGCACAAATGAGAGAATCCCAGGATTTTAGGTTTAGTTGACTTTTATATGAGCTCGCTCCATTTACACTTGGGCGCCCATACTTAGCCAACTAATCCCTTGAATGTTCCAGTTAGAGTGCGCCTCTCATCGGCGATCACTCTTACCCTTTTCCTATTGGACCGACAAGCCCGGTACCTGACTCTACCAAATAAATAATACAATGTCCACCGTAGATTACAACGTCCGTCGTAGGTGATAGGGTGTCCGTGAGGCGTGAGGGTTAACACTACTATTATCACTTAATTTGCTTAATTAGACTAATGCAAAACAATATTGATGTGGAATCTGTTCTAAAGAAATTCCACAAGGTGTATATTACATGTTTGGGATGGCCAATGAGTATAAATGCAAGCAAGCGCAACAAAGCACCCCTAGTGCAATTCAAAATTGTTGAAGAAGCACAATCCAAACACCAGCCTTCACAACAATAGATATTGTAGTTTCACCTTAAAGTAGCATTGTATACATTCAAAACTTGCTGAAGAATATAAGCTTCAGTTACATTGCACATCTTGCAATCTTGTGACATCTTATGATGAGTGTGTACAGTCATTGTTTTGCTCCGAGTCTGTCCATTGTCTGTTTTACTGTGTTGAATTGTCTATATCTAACATGACGTTCTCTTTTATTTTGACTATCGTGCACTAAGATTCGTCAACATTGAACTCACCTTCATCTTTTGTTCGACAGTTGTACACCCAGCTAGGCATGTCTTCCTCGTAGCCAACACTTTTGATATGATGTAATATATTTTCATTGCTAAACATGTGAACTAATTTCATCTATATCTACTAAGAATCTGTTTGTGGATTGTGCTATGGACATACTTGTACATACTCCAATTTCTCTTAGAACTCAAATTTTCTGCACATTATGCTAAAACCTTCATTACAAGTGGACGTAGAGTCGAGTAATGCTCCCCACCGTTCACAATCCACCACTTCCATGTAGGTTGCTCTTTTGCCATCGATTGGACAATATAATTTGAAAAAGGTCCTTCTTTTAGTTTGAATGTACTCATCTTTTTGATGCAATTATTTTGATTCTCAGTATTGGAGTAGAACATATTGACTCCCTGATAGAATGGAATGGACTATGAGCACTCTTCCACCTTGCATGAAAGTACTTGAGCAGAACTTTTCATTGTTTTGGTAGAGCCTAGGGTAAGATCGGGCAGGCCAAGGGCCAAGACAAACATGCGGTAAAAGGGGTCCTATAAATAGCATGGCCAAGGGCCTATATAGGGCATGGTTGGGTGGTGATTTGCATGTGCTAGTCTCCTCTGTCTCATATTGGTATCAGAGCGAGGTGGAGTAGGGCAGTCATGGAGAAGGAGAAAGAAGCATGTAGATTCTCATCATGGTCTCTCTCTCTCTCTCTCTCTCTCTCTCTCTCTCTCTCTCTCTCTCTCTCTCTCTCATCCCAAGCTACCATGGCGTGGTCAAGGCCCCTTATGAGGGAAATGAAGCATGGTATGAATTCTCTCTCTCTCTCTCTCTCTCTCTCTCTCTCTCTCTCTCTCTCTCTCTCTCTCTCGGGCTCTTGAAAAAGAAGATGGTGTGCACCGTCGCTTAGCAGGGGAAGAAGCCACGAATGGACCAGCACCAAATCAAGATCTGTTAAGCTTATAGGGAGTGTGAGGGGGGAGGAGTGAAACACGTTTCATCATCGTAGGCCCTCGAGCTTGCTAGAGTTTGTTGTGTTGCTTTGAATCGTTCTTTGTGTGAGCGGCATCGCTGCCATAGCTCAAAGCTTTGTTTTCTTTTTCACATGTGGCTGCCCAAGGGGAAGGTCCTTTTAAGGTTAAAAGTTTATATATGGAGCATGCACCCCCCCCCCCCCCCCCCCCCCCCCCCCCCCCCTCCATCGTCCTTCTTCTTGAAAGCAACTCATGAGCCCCCAAGGGAAAGTACATGCAGCAGGTAGAGGCGAGGCGAATCAAAACTGCCAAATCCCTACAAACTCAAAAAATTATAGAGAAATTTGTGAATTTGCAAAAAATTCAAGTGGTGGATCACTGGCATATTCATGCGAAGCGAAGGCAAAAACCTAGGCAAAGAGTCTCGACAAGGATGATCCCGACAAAGAACCATTTTGGCAAGGAAACCTCGGCAAAGAGCCTTGGAAAGGCCGCCTTGGCATTTGTCAAAATGGGCAAAGGCAAGGCCAAGATCCGAAAAGCTAAGGTCTTTGGACTTGGTAAAATTGTGTCGGGTCAGCATGGCTCTAAGCATGACCATGGTTGTCGGCAAAGCCATCAATCTATCTTACAAGATTCAAGACTCTTCATATCCGGCTCTCCCAGTTCATGGATTAAAAAATCTAGCAAGTACATCTATGAGCCTACATACAAGGTATCAGTGCATCTAACAAGCTTCCAAGTACTCATTTTTTAGTTTTATTTCAAATTGGTTCCGCAATGATTACCATCCAAGGGGTATACATAAGCTTGTAAAGCCTGGTTTTCTTCTCGTTATAGCAAGGTTGTGACTAACTTTAGCATTTTTCATTCATTTGCATGAATTTGCGAGTAGGAATTTCAATTACTTCTATAATTGCACATTAATGCTTGAAGTTTGCAAAATTGGTTTCCTACATGCCATGATGCAATGTTATTTTCCAGTTTGCAAAACATTTAAGTCAAGCATGGCTTGCATTGAGTTACAACACGGTTGTAAGTCAATTGGGCCATATAGCTCTAAATTTCTCAACATATATGGCTATGAGCCAAGTTCAAACAAAGGAAAATGCTCTTACAGGGGCGACAAGGTTAGACAATTTCAAGTTCTACTTATTTTTTCATATTTATCTTTTCATTTGGAAAAGAATCCTCTGCTATGCAAAGCAAAGTGCTTTGACAGACTTAGCGCAAAGCAAGGCTTCTATTCCATGCCAAAGTACTATCCGTTGACTTAGGATCATGGATAATGGCACACAAGTTTAGCAAATCGGCAATAACAAGATATAAGCTCACAATTAAGTTTGGCAATGAAGAACTCTGATGTATCCATGCCAGTATACATCGTGCAAGGCACGTATGTCATCGACTCACACTGTTGAGACCATCATTGAAGCCAACGGCTTATCACTTTATTTTTTTGATATGCATGCATGGCATGTCAGTACGGTGGGATTCATTCCACTAAATAATTGTTTACGCTTCCGCTATACCATCAGCTACTCTGTTTATGAAAAATTACGGCTATAGATTGGCTTATGATTGTTATATGTGTCTACAAGGATGGGCACTTTACATCATTGGCTCTATGCACAATGTGCAACCAATAAAGATGACGCTTTTTGTAGGTAGAAAGTAGGCATGGCCTAGCTATCATGCACCTAATTCATGGGAAGACATGAATAGATTTAGATTAAGAGAGCCTCAAAGCAGGGGATTTCCAAGAAAATTTAGTATGACTAACGTCTTTGGGGTGTTAGATATCTTTCTCTTCTTTTCAAAGAGCGAGAAGATTATTTCAAGATCCAGTTTTGAAGAAGATTCCAACTTGACAAGAACTGTTGCTTAGTTGCAGCATTGATTGTATCTCTAGGAGCGAGATTTTGAGAGTTTAAGAACATATTTCTTTTAGTACCTAGGTGCGATCGATTTTCACATTCTATTATGGTCCAAATATGTTAGTGTGGATTTCACATGGAAAGTATTTACTTCTTCCCTGTGAGCTGTGAACATAATGTTAGCCATAATCATTATCAAGTATGGTCAAACTTAAGTATTTTTTGTTATGTTTGACCTCATGGTTGTTTTTGGGGACCCTTTGTGCCATATAAAAATGAGGCACCAGCACATAAAAATGGGGCTCAAACTTAAGTTCAAGCCTCACTTGTTGCGGTTGTGTGGAATATCAAGAAGAGGATTGAAATTAAGTTCAAGCCTCACAAGCCCTGCCTAAACTAGTAAGTGGACATACTCAAACTTAGTTCAAGGCACTAGCACAAGGATGCGAGGCTCAAACATAAGCTCAAGCCTCACTTGTTGTTGCTCTATAGGATACTAAGATAAGGATTGAACTTAGGTTCAAGCTTCACATCCCTCACCTAAACTAGCATGTGGGCATGAGGCTCAAACGTAGTTCAAGGCAATTCTATTGTGACTAGAGGTTGGTATCATAAATTTAGCCGTAACACATTGCCATAGCCTCAACACATAGCTATATTTCTTTGTGTATATACAATGATCAAATTGGAGGATGAATTTAACACTGTTGATATGTAAGAACAATGCTTTAATGAATAGGACTTCCATCAAATATTGCACCACTCAAAACAATAAATTGTCAGCAAATTCAAGACATTTTAAAGGGAGAGAGACCAATGGAGTCAAAAGAATCATCAAAGAGACTACAATATTAAGAAAATGGGATAACAAATGAGAAACAAAAATGGACTTGTTTACAAGGCTTGCTAAAGCAATTTTTGTGTTGAGGGGATCTCAAATGAACATGGTGTTAAGAAAATGGGATAACAAATGAGAAACAAAAATGGACTTGTTTACAAGGCTTGCTAAAGCAATTTTTGTGTGAGGGGATCTCAAATGAACATACTGTTTAGAAACACCAAGATAACAAATGAAGAACAAACAGAGATTAACAAGTACCCTTAGTTATGTAGGCAATTCATGAATATTGAAGGGGTTAACCCAATACATATGTAGCACTAGCGATAAGTTATTTACATTTTTTGGCTTTCTTGAATCGTCAATTTCAAATAATATGTCTTCTAGCATCGCCTTGCATTCCTAGACAAAAAATTGATTCTAGCATGTTTCACATATTGTGATTCCAAAAAGACTCCATTGAATTGCTAGTGTTTAGTGCTCCTCAATTAATAAATTAAGCTCCTTCAAAGAGAGATATCAAAACTTTGGAGGAGACTTGAAATATTTATCTTCAAATAGCACCAAATATCAAACTTGTGAACACATAGAAAGCATTTCTTAACTTCGTCATATCGTCATATACCAAAGTTGTGAACCGGCAGACCGAGATGAAGTAAAATTAGCAAGCTTGGAGCTAGACTTACGAGTCTCTAGGTGAGGAGGGCCGCATAAATTTTAGCCTAGTGAGGTAGACACTTTTGATAATGGTTTCTAGCTAGAAAGAGTCATGCTAGAGCACTCATGAGGATTGAAATTGAGGCTGCAAGTCATGAAGCCCAAACTAATGAGCTAGAGACTTATGAAGATTGCTATCAATTAGAAATTTTTTGGCAAGATTCTCTAACTCATGAGGCTTTAACTTAAGTTCAATCTTCACTAAAGTATAAGATAATTTTGCACATGTTTTCAAGCTAAAAAGAGTCCTACTAGAGTTCTCATGAGGCTTGAAAAGTGAATCTCCTAATCATGAGGTTCAAACTTAAGTTTTAACCTCATGAGCTAGAGACTTAGATAGGATTGTAGATGGGTTCCAACTTGGAAGAGACACTAGAGTTTTCATGATGCTTAGAAATAGAGTCTTAAGGCAATCAGACTCAAACATGACTTCGTGCCACATGAGGTAAAGACTGATCAATTCAAGCCTTGTGAGATACTAACTCTTCCAAACAGTTTTTAGGTAGAAAAATAAGCTCTATTAGAGTGCTCATGAGGATCGACAAATGAGTGTACAATGTGGGAATAATAATCCACATCATCACCATACAACATCCTAGTGGCACAACAGCTTGCATTCCAATGAACATCATGTGGCCTTGTAATTGTCCAACATTGATATACTCAATTATCAACGGCTTCTTTCTTACATGTTGTTTCTTGCCATATCTCCTACATACCTTTGTACGTGGCTTAACAACTTCTCTCTTTATCTGTCTCCCTCTCTAGAGTTCCTTCTCTCTATGAGGCTCTTGCCTCCTCTACATGGTATCATGGTAGCAAAGAAGAAGATCTTGACTCCTCTTTGAGAAGCCCCACCATGCATCTTCTGCACATATCCTTTGTAGCAGCTACCCCTTGTGAAGAGCCCCCTCATGCAACCTCCTATTCTTCTCCTACTTTGGGCAACAAATCTTGTCATGGACCTTTGGGCTACCCTGCGAGATGAGCCCACCATAGCTGATGTGGAGCATCACCTTGCACTTTCAAGCCCCAACATTCCTTGGCTCCTCTGGACCTACCTTAGTTTTCCCATGAGGTGTAGCCCCTTCTTGCAACCTCATCGTGTGACCTCAAGCATGGTTTGCAAGCTTTGGTCGAGTTCCTACTTGTAGGCACCCGAGAACACCCTCTTGGTGTCTGCCTCCTTCCTATATGCCATGATGAAGCACAGCTCCTCAAGCCTACCCATCCCCTTACTGTTCATATTGTTGGTGCAGCTACCATCATTGAGGCCCTTCTTGACAACCGCGTTGCTCCTGTGGTTCAATGTACCCAAGCATGGACTGTTGCAAGCGTTGTCCATGTTGCCTCTGAAATTACCTCTTTATCAACCTAGCAATATACAACTTGATTGTTTGCACCACAAAAGTCTTCACTGGCATGAACCAGATACAAGGTGCAAGCCAAGCTCGTGAATGTTGGCCTGCTCGTGCTTTTGTTATTGATGCAGCTGTGATGCCACATTTACCTGCTCGTGCCACTACTGCACCAACGTACCAAATTGCCCTCCATGTAGCCATGACTCCATCCTTGGAGACATACATTTGCCCCTTCCAAATGCTGCTACTGCATATTTTGAGGGTGATGGTGATGCTACCATCATTGAAGACTTCCTTGAAAACCTATGTGCTAAAGACCATGCTATGGCTCAACACAACCAGACACCATCCCTTTCTGGTGCTCCCCACTCAGTATGTGCCCTGGTTGTAGGCAACATTGAAGCCCCTCCAAGCGCTATCCATATAAGGCTACAAGACATGATCAAAAACCCCTTCATCAACTTTCCCTAAGTGTAGCCATGCATGTATCTTCTCATGGACACATAGCTAGCAAGGCTACCATCCATTTGAGGTATTCAGTGCCTCACACTCCTAGAGCATCAACCGTGCTGTCATCTGAACAAATCCTACACATTGAGGGAAAATTCTTGATCCCCTCTAGCACCTGCTTGTGTGAAGATGTTACAATGGAGGCCACTGCTACAAGCAATGCTGCATCTATTGCCTCTGGGGTTTCTATACCACTACATGAAATTGCTTTGCACCACAATTTAGTACTACAATTTGACAATGGCCACAATGGTTTTTGTTTTCAAAGCTGGCTTTAGGCCGATTAGACCCAATAATGCTACAAAAAAATTGAAAAATCCATGGGTTGTAGGTAATCAAACCACCTCTCTTGTTGTTGGTCACACATGCCACTTCTGTTGAAAAACCCAACACAAAACTTGCCCAACACCTAAGAATTGCTTTGGCGGCATGCCACCTCGCAAGCCTCCTGCATCAAGCGATGTTATCCAGCCTTCCAAAGATATGAGCAAATCCAAGCTCTGGCCTTTCCTTGAAGCTAGTGTGAATACCTCCTCAAATCTATTTTCCAAGCTAGGTTTACTTGATACTTACATGACTATAACTCTCCCTCTTGAGCATCAGTTCCACCCTTTATCGGGGAAAACCCTCTTTCACATTGATGCTCAAGTCAATGCTACTACCTTGAATCCCTTTCCTTCGAATCTTCTCAATGACATTTCTCTTTCATTGGTAGCTAGAGTCCTGCAAAGTGTCTTGCAAACACCAAATGTTTGCATATCCTCATGGTCTTCCATTTCTTTTGACTTTGATGGACAAGTTGATCATCACTCAACCTCATGCTTCAAGTAGATCCCTCTCAGTTAGCTCCTTACAATACCAAAGCTGCTAACAATACTCCTCGATAATCTATAGCAAGTTGTTGGCCTCAACACATTGGTCTTATGCATCTCTTCTACATATATCAAGTGGTTTACAAGCTCATGAAATCACTCATACAGTGGACTTGGCAAAGACTATTCAAAGCTCATCCAAAGCAACAATCAAAGCTATTGAACTTCTTCATTGTAAAGTCAAACCTTAATCTAGGTTGACCAAAGTAAATAGTAGATTGCATCCCTCACAGTGCACCTACATATGCCTCTGTATGGATGATGTGTCTTACAAGGGTGTGCAGGAATAATAATCCACATCATTACCTCATCAACATCCTAGTAGGCACAACGGCCCGCATTCCAATGAGCATTGTGTGCCTTGTAATTACTCAACATTCATGTATATAATTGCACCCCTTGTTCTCAATTATCAACGACTTCTTTCTTGCCATCTTTCCTACGTACCATTGTCTCTGGCTTAGCAACCTGTCTCTTTCTCTATGTCCATCTCTCGGGTTCTTTCTGTCTATGAGGCTCTTGCTTCCTCTACATCCAATTTATGGGGCTTGAACTTAAGTTTGAGCCCCATGGTCTTAGTAGGTAGCAGAGGATGTAGGGCTCTTGGCTAAGTTTTGATAAGCTCTTTGAGCAGGTGTAATAAGCACATGGGGCGTAGTTGTGGCATTGAATATGAGGCTCACAAAAGAGGCAGTGAAAGGCTCTATGCAAAGGCAAGCTTCAGAAAACAACTGTAGCATAACAAGATACTTTCGTGCATGCATCAACGATAGCCTAGGTTTTTGGCTGCAAAGTTCATGGAAAAGAAGAAGATGCAAAGTTTCATGACAGAGGCAACTATTCATGGCTCCTCAAGGTGACGCTCAGTCCATGCCACAACAGCTGATGGAGGGCGCATGAAAGAGGAAAATAAGCGAAGCTCATGAAAAACCTAAAGAAGTAAAATTTGCTCTCTTGACAAAGGTGAAAATCCATGGCTCCTCAAGGCGGTGACATTTTGTTCATGCCAAATCTCATGGAGGGATCAAGGCATAGCAGACAAGGTGGTTTGGTATCATGGCGAGCTCACGGAAACACAATAGTGAGAGGGCATGGAGGACACGCCATCACAGGTTCATGGTAGAGCTCATGGAGAGCTGACGGTTTGTTATCTTGCCATAATTCATAGTGAGGTGACAACAACATAGCAGTGAGAGGGCATGGAGGACAGATTATGTTGCAAGTTTAATTAGCTTAGACTTTCATTATCACGCCTTTGTTTATGGCAAGCTCACGGCTGCACATCAACGGTACACCATCACAGGTTTTCTATCGTTATTTTAAAAAATCAACACTAACTTCAAATTTGACGGACGTATGCGTCAACTTTGACGAAATTCGTTAGTGTCTTCTCCGTCGTTCCTCAAGCTTTCTCGCAGTTGCCAGTGTTAGGGGTGAAATGTAAACCGATTGAAATCATTAAATTTAGGTTAGATTTTGAGCTTGCCTTTAAGGAAACCGGAAAATTTACACAAGTTTTAGTGTAAATACAAGCAAAAGCTTCAAATTTTGACATGAAAAATGGGGAGAACTTCAAGTTTTCCTTTATTTTCTTTGGTTAGGGAAAATGTATTTTTCTAGTCCTGGCTCAAACTTTAGCTTGAGTCTTGTTGCCTTTGACAACATGGTTGTAAACGAATTATCAAGGCTAGTTTGTCCTACACATTTCAGAAACTAGCGCAAAGACGCCAAAATCTTTTCAAGATGCTGCAAAGGCAAAGGCCTACGACGACACAAGGAGCAGAAAGCATCAGGCATGTGCAATGAAGGAGGCCTCAAGCAGAGAGGGGCATAGCCAGCCATGGCAACTTCAAGCTCTCGTGCGATGCAGGCTTGGGAGGGACGCAAGCTAAGCGGGGGAGGTTCTCTATTTTAATAAAGATTGATCATGGATTTTTCTACACGTGAGGCTTCATAGTGGATTGGCTTAGCTCAAAAACCTTTGTTCGTAGTCATAGATAATCTCGCTAAGCATAGTCTAGGGATATCAGAGATTCCACCGACCCTGCATTCTTCAAAATACATCAAGTGGGATCTTAGGAGATTCCAACCATGAAAAGAAGAATTATCAAGGCCTAGTATGTATCACAAGTATGTTTGTACAATATTTCATCGTACAATCTCATGAGCTTTTGTGATAGTGGCACCACATATACCTAGCTTGGTGTTGTTGGGACAAAAGATCACCATGTTGATGCAGAAGCTCATGAGTCCGAGTTTCTTACGTCGAGAATGTCCAAAATCTCTTGCAAGTTTCTTCTTATTTTCAATTTTTACTTTTTTGCTTTTATAGTTTGCTATTTTGGATGTTTAAGTTAAGATGCATGTGTTCAGTGGAAATTTTGAAATTTGGATGGCTCTTGAAGCCTCAATCTCTAGTTTGAGCCTTACCAAAATAGTGCACAAGAGAAGTGCTATGAAAGCTTTTAGATCAAAACACTCATTTTAATCCTTCTCGTTTCTAGTATGAGAGAATTTAAAAGGTCCTAGTAAACTTTCAGAAGATGTTTTAGAAAAAATCTCAAAATACATCCCACACTGTGAACTACCACAACATCACGAGGTTTTGCAATCCAAAAAAAACTCTCATTGTGTAATGCTCTAGACAAAAAACAATGACAAAGAATACACTGAGTTCCTACATGTCTTGTACCACATTCATCCTCTTCGATTCTACCAATAGTTTCGAGGTCTTTCTCTTGGCCATAGCGCTCTCTCTCTTCTTTGTAGATGGCCTATGCTTTAGCGTGGTTAAGTTCTTCTTCCATATCTACCAATCAAGCGAATACGTCATAATTAAAAAGACTTATCGTGAAGTTAACAAGTCATCACTTTTAAATCTTGAAAGAGAAAGACATGATAACTTAATCATGCTGCAAGAAAGAGACACAATATTTATCACCATGTTGTTGGAAAGAGACAAGATAACTTCATCGATTATATAATTTATAAGTGCAACTAAAGAGGACAATAATCAAATCATCACTTTAATCATTAGTTGGTCGTAGACCAAAATTATTACAATGTCATAGCCCACTCTATGGGCATCATTTAGACAGAGAGAAAGATCAAAAGCGTTAGGTCGGGTTGAGGGATTGTTTCGCTTGCCATTCTCAAGGTGGGTAAGTACATTGCTTTAAAAATCCCTTTTGTTTTGCTCTTGTGGCACTGACATGCACTTCAAGAGTCGTTTACAAGTATGCCACATGGAGAAGATGTCCATGGCTTTATTCCAGGGAGGGGTATTAATAGATATGCATTTTGGGACGGCCCATGGAAAATATCTCTCGGTCTACTTTCTAGTCTCTATTTGCAAGTCATGGAGAGGAGGAAAGCATGTCGTTGTTTTGGTCTTTGTACATGACCCCGATTCCACAATGCCTGCATAGACCCCCTTCTGTCCAAAATGAAGCATCATGTTACAGGCGTGAAGGTCATTGTGGAGATAGTCGTGCGCATGAAGTTACTTCAGGGTTTGAAGAAGAGCGTTTATTATCTGTAAAATGTTATTTTTGAACAACTCTATTGTTCCTTCAATGGTTACATAATCACAAATGGCAGGTTGATTGCCATCTGCATTGCACTCCGTTATCCAATGCTCTATATGGCTGCCATTGCAAAAACGTGAAATGAGCATTGGACACTCTATGTGATGGACCATGGCAAGTGGATAAATAATGCCGCGATGAGCGATGTCCAACTGACTCTATTCTAACGGCAGCTCCTGGCTCTTCAGTAGCATCAGAAGACTCCTGGCTTCCACTCTCGTGTGCTTTGCTGCTCTTTCTAGCTTCTCAACTCAGTATACAATTGTTGTACAAGTTGTATGTGAGTATCTATGCCTGGAAAAGTAATGATTTCAGGATCTTGTAGATCTTAAAAAATCTTTGTGATCTGTCCAATAGACTGCTTGACCATGTTCAATAATGAACTTGATGTCATTAGAGATATGTCAAAAGCAGCGGGCGTAAATACGAGCTAGAGCTGCTCAAATACAGACTTCACTAAGGCCTCTGTGAACTGGTAATAATGCTCTGGAGGAGAGGGGTTTAGGCAACGACGAAGCTCAAGCTCTAACATGTAATGGAAGTGACGTACTATCACTTTGAAGGAGAATTCTTATTGATGTTTTGCCAGCTTAGTATCCGCCATATCTGCAAGATATAATTTTAAAACATAAACATTGTCAGAGAAGAGGGTAAACTATCAAAATCTTGTAATGACCCTAATCCATAAACAATTGACATAATTTATAGCAGACAACGATATATTATGATTCCAATCCATACATTGTACAATAGAGAGGTGAACACGCCAGGAGTATGAGGGATGCTCATCACAAGAACTGGACCCTGTTATGTGTGTTACATAATACACGTAAACCATTGGAGCATACATGTGAACAACCCAACTTGTGTGAGATACGCTCATCACAAATCTTGGACATTGTTGTAATATTGATTTATAGTTTAATCAATCTAATCCCTGATGAAGTATGGAGAGGGGTTTAGGCAACGACGAAGCTCAAGCTCTGACATGTAATGGAAGTGACGTACTATCACTTTGAAGGAGAATTCTTATTGATGTTTTGCCAGCTTAGTATCCGCCATATCTGCAAGATATTTTGAAAACATAAACGTTGTCAGAGAAGAGGGTAAACTATCAAAATCTTGTAATGACCCTAATCCATAAACAATTGACATAATTTATAGCAGACAACGATATATTATGATTCCAATCCATACATTGTACAATAGAGAGGTGAACACGCCAGGAGTATGAGGGACGCTCATCACAAGAACTGGACCCTGTTATGTGTGTTACATAATACACGTAAACCATTGGAGCGTACATGTGAACAACCCAGCTTGTGTGAGATACGCTCATCACAAATCCTGGACATTGTTGTAATATTGATTTATAGTTTAATCAATCTAATCCCTGATGAAGTGTGTGGAACGCACAACACAACCATCAGTGGGCAGTTTAACAATCTCAGACTTTGGTCACAAACATCGTACATATTTACATCCCAGACAACATCAAGTCATCTAGTGATGAATGGAGTATCTACGGATCAAAAAGTACAAGGGCAAGGCGTGTCATGCTAAGATGAAGAGGGCATAGGTATGCATCTCTCCACTTGTAGGTAGACAAACTTAACCCTCATATTTCTATGTAGTAAGAACGATGATGTGACTTAATCTAATCCCTGAGGAAGTGTGTGGAACTCACAACATAAACATTAGTGGACAACTTAATAATCTTAGATGCAGTTCAAATATCGTATGTATCTACATCCAAGACAACACAAGTCATCTAGTGATGAACAATGAGGTGTCTTTGGAGTTTGAAGCACAAGAGTAAACAGTGTGTCACACAGAGATGAAGAGGGCATAAACTATGCATCTCTCCACTCTCTGCTTGACAAGCAGAACTCTTGTGTTTCTACGTGGTACAAATGATGATTTGAACTGATCTAAAATTGAGAACCTATAGGTCACTCTGAAGTGAGACATGTAGCGTCATGCCTACTGCACTCTACGAGCCGACCACTAAATTCTAACTTAGCTCTGTGGTGAGAGATATACACTGCAACACACGAGTGAGAATATAAGTCCTAAAACCCTTTGCTGAGTGAGCCAAGTGGCTGCACAGCACAAGAAAAGCGACTAGGTTCTACTCACTTCTCGAGTAAGCCGGATGGCTACACACCACAAAGTGCCCTATAACCTGCAAGCCAACTCTGTGGTGAGAGAAAAACTACTACACCACACGAGTCTGGCACAACATGAGTCTGGCAAAACACAGAAAAACAAGTTAGTACACATTTAAAAAAGTTTAAAAGCATACCTCAGTAGTCTCTAGGTATCTATGGCTCTCCAAATGTAGTCACTGGTTTCGATGGAAACCGGCGCTTGCTTTTATATAGACAATTTTTGCGATCAAAAGTTATTTCGATCAAAAGATATTTTGATCGAAAAGAACAAATATGACTATTCAGTGATTATTTGGGATTTTGGCGTATAATGAGTTTTATACTTGTATTTTGTTTTGGTACGAACGTATAAATGCAACCCAGGTGGTAACTCGTTTAGCATACTCTCTAGTGAGTTATAAATAGACTCTACACTATGTTGAATATAGGATGGTTACACAAACGGTTGCAAAGGAACAATAATGTGAAAAATGAAGATGTTATTCTTGATTTCATTGAACCTCCTATTGAACCATGGTTCGATCAAGTGGACAGCTGGATCCACGAAGGATGCCACTGTGGAAAACATTAGTGATCTTATGAAGATATCACCACATTTGTTTTTGAGGACGAAAATGATTCTCCAAGGGGGGAGTAATCTCAGGCCTAGGGTAAGACTGGGTAGGCTAAGGGCCAGGAAGGACATGTGGTACCTTCTCTACTATAGAATCCTTAAACTCCTTAGGATTTCCTAAACTTTGGTGGACTAGCTCCTTGTCCTAAACTACTTACCACTTTTAATAGCACCAAAATTGTCAATAGCTTTTATGAATGTCTCTCCTCTTGGACACACCAACATAACATTGATCAAAGGTCTTCTTTGAACATTAGACCAACCATCACTACAATTGTGCATCTTGAAAGTGATATATTCCCATGAATAATTTTAAAACACGTTCTTTTACTTCGACGCAACATTTATCCAAGAGATCATTTTGTATCATGTGATACGAAGAGATTGAAAATCCTGGACCATACTTACCAATTCTCTTTCATGCATATTTCCAATGATGGCTATCAACCATTATTGCACTCCCACTAAATAAAATTAGTTTTGCAAGCGCATTTTGTGCCTCGTTTCGCATTTGCATTCAAAAGCTTTGGTGCAATGATCTTTGTCACATTTTCCCAAGCCCAATCCCAATGTCGCGCTAAGAAGAAACACTGATTGGTATTGTGTCTCCTTGTGCATGTTGTTTTGTAGTGTTTCGTTGGCGTTACCATAGGGTTGACATGATTGGCATTTAACTCTGGCTACTCTTGGTATGCATTCATAACTGATTTCTTTACTCAATGTCTCTTGCCATCCTTCTTCTCCAGCTCTTCTCTCAAACGCTTTACAAATACAGGTGCTTGAGGATGTGTGCATTTGCGACAATTTTTTGTTAAGCGATACAAAAAAGGTCCCTAATATGTGAAGCCCCGCTTGATTTTTTGATTATGTATAGTGTAATGGAAATGGCCTATGAACATTGAGAATATCGGAATTAAGAGAATTATAGTGAGCATTTTTATGAGACTACTTTGAGAACATAGAGGGTGAACTTCATTAGCGGTAGCAACACAACCATTATACTTAATTAACTTGGCATGACAATAATTTTGCAAGAGAGAGAATTAGAGAACATGACAACAATTGAGGACCAAATTTATGTGGAGCCGGTCCCCCCTCCAATAGGCTTTTGTGTTATAGATTCTCCCATCAAGAGAGACTTGGTACAATACAATCTTTGTGTTCCTTGTGACTTAGGTGATGCAATGAAGATGGAAAGCTTCACGCATCACGAGAATAACATAAAATTCGTAAAAGCATTAACCATCCCCGGCCTCAGTCCCAAGGACTCAAAACACCTTCGAAGGTGGAGAGAGCTAGCGGGGAATGAGGGTAGGGAAGAGGAAGAAGAAGTAACATACAAGAAAGAGATAGTTCCTCACTTATCATCACTCTTATTGCATAGCATAGCATAATAGCATAATGATGATGATGAAGAAGATGGCAAGCTTAAGCATTGGAGCATGGCACTTGGTTGGATTTGCATTTCTTAGCCAAGAGTGTTGGTGTAGGCTCTCAACTTCTCAACAAGCTTGGAGAAGGAGATAGAGCTCTTGCATTTTTCACTTCACCCAATGAGAGAGAGAGAGAGAGAGAGAGAGAGAGAGAGAGAGTGTACCCTGCAAGCAAGCCCCTAGCTTCCTTGGTCGACCCCCCCTTGTAGCTCATGCTGGAAGTTGATTGGATCCCTACAAGCCTAGCCAATCACATGCATAATGTAAATTAAGCAACCATGCTAGCATTAGGACAAGTTTCCCCCTTTCCATTTAAGAGAGAGGACTTGATAAATGCATAAACAATTAATTTAATTAGCTAAATTATCATTGGATCCCTTGAGAGGCCAACCAATAGGCTTTAGGAACACCATGAGGGCAACTTGGAGAGAAACTTGACATGTGTCCTTGTTGCTTCTTTAGACAAGGCTTGACTTGTGTGAGGGTGTGTGTGTGTTCTCTCTCATGGCCCTACGATAAGGGCTCACCCCCACATGAGTAGGGATACTTGTGGACTTTTGGAACACCTTAGCCCCTCAAGAACCTTATTCATGGAGTACCTTAAGCACCTTAGTCATAAAGCACCTCAAGCACCTTAGTTAGCAAGCACAAGAAGTACCTCAAGCTTGGACTGGGTTCCCTCCTCAAGCACATCCCTAGCTTGCCTAAGGTCTAAGGACTTTTAACACTAACCTTTGGAGGTCTTTAATGAAGTTAACCCTAAGGTCTTTAAGCTCCGTTAGCTAGCCTTGCTCTTTGACAGACCATCTCTCATTTGGACCCCTTTAACCTTGGTCCCATGTTGAGATAGATCCATAAGCACATGTCTATATTCTAACCCTGGTTCTCATTTATTCTCCCACATTAAATTATCGGTTTAATATGAGGAAATCATTTGCATTGGTTAGATATTAGATTATATGACATTATCTTTGTCTTGAAATCATAGTCGTCCTCGACTATGAGGTAGAAGAGATAAATCCTTAGTCATTAGTCGATGTTTCTTAACGGGTAGAGGACCCCATTTCAAGATGGATGACTAATCCATTTGGGGCTTGGGAGACTTAGCTGCCGCAAGCATGTCTGCTCTTGAGTCCATTTCATTCTTCCAAAGTAGAGTGACAAATTCCACTTGGTGTTTGAGAGACGTCGTCACAAACATGATTCTAAGCATGCATACTACTTAAGTTTGTGCGCAATAAAAAGAGAATTAGTCTTATAAGACAAAAACATTGATCATTCAAAAGAAACGTTTACATCTGCTTACTATAATATAGCATTGTAACCATTGACAAGGTTCATACTAACCTTAAGCTGTATTCCTTGCATCCATCTAGAATCTTCAAAAGGATAATTTTTGAAGTTAATAAGATACCGTTGGATAATCTTACCATGTCGTAGTACCTTGTCCTCATGCCAAAGGATAGCTTCCGGTTGTAGCACCTCTTCTTGGTCTTTGATTTCTGGGGGGTCTTCAATAATTGCTTTACTTGGTGGCTCTCCTTTGTAGGGCTTAAGTAGGCTCACATGAAAATCATTATGTATGAGCCAATGGCTGGGCAACTTGAGTTGATAAGCCATGTCATTGGTTGGCTTCAAGATTTGAAAAGGACCATAGTATCTTTTTGATAGTTTAGCATAGTACTTTTGATGGCCCAAGGATTTTTGCATGTCGTTTGCCTCAATCGAGCCTTGGGAAACTTAAGTAAGATCCAATCATTTTCTTTTAACGTTAAGGCCCTTCTGTGCTTGTCAGCAGTAACGTTTTGCCTTTGTTGAGAGATGGATATAGCATCCTTAATATTTTGGAAAGATCCTTGTAGGTCGCGGCTATACTCATCGGTAATGAAGATCTTCCCACGTACATTAAGTAGGAAGGGACTTTTAGATCTTCCTTTATGACCCCAAAAGTTGCCTTTCCCGTAGTAGTATGGACATTATTATTGTGCGCATACTCTACAAGGGGTAAGTGCTTTTCCCATTGTGAGAATTGATCTACTTCTGTAACATAAGTCTTTCATAGATTGAGTATTGTATGATTGGCTATTTCACTTTGGCCATCTGTTTATGGGTGATAGGCCGAAGAGAAATTCAATCTTGTACCTAGATTTTCAAAGAGACCTTTCCAAAAATTACTAGTCATTCTAGGATCTCTATCTGACACGATGGCTGTTGGCAATCCATAGTGTCTGAAAATCTGAGATATGAAGAGGGTTGCCATTTGGTGTGCTTTAATAGTCTTTTTGATAGGAATAAAGTGTGCTTGCTTGCTAAACCTGTCGACTATTGTCCATATTCCCGTATCCCATGGATAGACTTGGGTAAGCCAAAGATGAAATCTATGGATATACTCTCCCATGGTGAATTTGGGATAGGCAATGGCTAGAGTAATCCAGGTTGCTTCCCTCTATCATATTTGGTCTTTTGGCATACTAAACATTTTGAAACATACTCTTGTATGTCCACTTTCATGGTAGGCCAATAGAAATACGTTTCTACTCCACGAAGAGTAGGTTGAATGCTCCCCACATAGGGAGGAGCATGGGATTCATACATAACTTTCTCACGAAGGGAATGGGTAACACATAGCCTATTGCCATGGAGAAGATAACCATCTTGCAAGGTGAATGGTTCCACTTTCTTCCCCAAAGCAAGGGTTAACATTATGTCTTTAAAGTCAAGGTCAGTAGCATACTCATCTATTATAGAAGATAGATCATTGTGAGTAGCTATAGACACCGCATTGACTCTTGGTCATCGTGAAAGTGCATCGGCCACTTGATTGTGCTTACCAGCAATGTGATCAATATGAAAATAAAATTGCGAAAGAAAATCTGTCCACCTCATTTGTTTGTCGGAAAGCTTGGTTTGCGTCATGAAGTACTTGAGACTTTGGTGGTCCGTTTGCAAAATAAAGGGAGCCTCCAACAGATAGTGCTTCCATGTGTCTAGGGCATGTAGAACAACTAAAAGCTCTTTTTCATATATGCCCAAGATCCGTTCATCGGTATTGAGTTGTCGGCTCTTATATGTTATGGCATGCCCTTCTTGAAGCAAAACTGCTCCAAGGCAATCACCGCAAGCATCACATTGGACCTCAAATGGTTTTGAGAGATCTGGAAGCATAAGGACTGGTTGGGAGGTAAACTTTTCTTTGAGCTTGTCAAAAGCATTTTGCTCTTTAGCAGTCCATAAGTACTTAATGCTCTTCTTTGTTAAGTCAAGTAATGGTCCTGCTATTTGACAGAATTTTTCTATGAAGCGTCTATAGTATACACACCTACCAATAAAGCTTCGTAGCTCATATAGATTCCTTGGATTAGGCAATGCCTTTATTACCTCTAACTTAGATGGATCCATACGGATACCATCTTGAGAGATACTATGACCTAAGTATTGAATTTCTTGAAGGAAAAATTCACTCTTCTTTTGATTGATAAAAAGCTTGTTCTCCCTCTAAGCTTGAAAAATTACGTGGAGATGTTGCTTGTTCTCCTCCAAGGACTTGGAGTAGATGATGATATCATCAAAGAACACTCCAATGAATTTGCGATAGGGTCTAAATTGTTTCTCCATCAAATGATTGAACGTGGCTGGTGCATTAGTAAATCCAAAAGGCATGACTAGATATTCATAAAGACCAAATGTTGTACGGAACGTGGTCTTTAGGATATCTTCATTCAATATCCTTATTTGGTGGTAGCCACTTTTAAGGTCAATCCTACTGAAGTAGGTCGAATCTTGTAGGACAAATCTTTGACCCACGGTACGGGAAATCTATTTTGATAGATATATGATTTAGTGATCGATAGTCCACACACCTGCGGTATGTACCATCTTTCTTTTGCACTAAAAGGACTGGAGAACAAAAAGGAGAGGAACTAGGCCTCACCATCCCTTTATCTACCAATTCTTGCACTTGCATCATGATCTCCTCTTGTTGAGCCTGGGAAACTCGATAAGGAGGCTTGTTAGTGGTGAGCTTCTTGGTAGGAGCTCAATTCGATGGTCATCATCCCCTTGTTTTGGAGGTAAGTCCATAGGGATATCATCGATAAACACATCTTGGAATCCTTTTAGAAAATTAGACAAGTCTAATTCTTCTTGATTCCTAACACTTTGATTTGTTAAAATATTAGCATTATTTAGGGACTCTTTGACAAAAATCATGTCCAAGAAAACTGAGCTTTTCATTGATTTGTCAAAAGTAGGAGAATTTCCAAGGGGTATGGTATGACCAGGCTCATTAGCATCTATGTACATGTTCTTTTTCATGTACTTGAAATACAAGCTTCTTTCAAGGAACTTTACATTAATAGCCATACGATCAAACCATGATATCCCTAGGATGACATCTTCATGCTTGAGAGGAGAGAAGAAATCTTCTTTGTCAATATAACCTTGGACATGAAGCCTCAATTTCCCAATTACGGGATTAATTGTGTCTTCTTGCCCCTTGAAGGCTCCATCGACTACAACTACATCTCCCATCTCATGAGCTTGAATGCCTAACTTGGTGGCCAACTCCGTGGATATGAAGTTGTGAGTAGAGCCAGGGTCAAATATGATGAAGGCTTCATTCTCCCTTACCTTTCCCCAAGCATAGGAGAGAGGCGATCCTTTGCAATGAGCATCCTCTTTTGGAGCTTTAATCATGGAAGCTCTAGGAGTCTCATTGCGGGCATCTCTTTTGGGCCAAGAACGGTAGCCATGTCCTTGCTCCCCGCACTTGAAGCATTTGTGGTCCTTACGAAAAGCTTCTAGCTCTTCAAGAGAGTTTATTTTTACCTTCGTAATCTCCCTTCTCCTTGGATTGATTGTTGTGGTTGCTGCTGTTGGAATTGCCTTGGGAAGAGTTTTGGGCATTGTTCTTCCCCTTTGCATCATTTTGATCTTTGTTTTCCATGGGCTTGGGATTCCTTTTAGCCCCTTGTTGAAAATTGATGCGCGAAGCAACCATAGTGTGGTGGATTACTTCGGTGATAAAACCAGGCCGTTGGCAGTTGACATACTCAGTCATTTCTTCAGGTAATCCCGCACAGAATTGTTGCTTTTGCTCGGTGAAGTCTATCTTTTGATAGACAGTAGCCTTGAGATGTAAATCCCAAAACTTGTCCACATATTTATGGATAGACTCGTTGGAGAGCAGCTTCAAACTCCGCCATTCAGTAAGCACTTTGTCCTTTGCATCGCTTGTAAGGAATTTCTTCATGATGGAAACTCGTAGAGTTTTCCAAGTCTTTGGGGCTTCATCATTGCCTCAAAGGCTAGCCCACCTTTGACGAGAAAAATTATGGAAGTGCATAGCTACATGGCGTAGCTTGGAGGACTCTGTGAAGCCCTCGTCTCCAAAGGCCGCATCAAATTGCTGGATGAAGGCCAATACTTTGTCGATAGCACCAAAGGTGCCATCATAGGTAAGCAAAGAGATACTCTTTCCTCCCTCTTTGAACTTCTTAAGCTTTTGGGACCTTTGCAATGCAGGGTAGGATTTGCAATGTCCTCTCCTCTTGTATTTTCCAGGAGAATAGTTGTTGCTTCTGTTGCAAAAGGAGGAAGGTGAAGAACAAGGAGAAGTGGGTGACCTCTTTCTTGCCTTTTTCTTCCTTTGTTTCCTCTCTTCCCTTTTGAAGTGACGAGGAGAAGGACTATGGGTTGAATTGGCGATCGTTTAGACCACCATCTTTCTGGAGCCACATCTTCAGAGGAACTTAGTGATTTGCTTCTTTCTCGTTCTTTGGATTCCTCCTCTCTTATGGGAGAGAGTCTTCTTCTGGGAGTCTCATCAAGAGGCCTCCTAAGCTCTCTCTCCTCTTGGAGAGGAAGGGAAATCCCATAAGCACGAAGTTGTTGAGTAGCTTTGGCTTGCAAAGCAGGGTTGCCCATAACTTGTTGCAACCTAGTAACAAGATAATTAACAAACATGGGGGCATCATCATTAGCACCTTCATGTGCAAAATCAAAGTTATCAATGTTCATTCTACTCTCTTGATTATTCTCAGCCATGCTAATTAAACTTACGTATAAAATACTTTGTGCTTTGGTACCCTCAAAAACCTTAGTTGCTACTCTTCTTTACCTTTGAAAATTAGTTCTCAAGCACTCACACCCGCGGTTTAGACACTGTTGATTACAAAGACTAGTGAAGAGGGTCTAACATTGCTCGATTGATTATGGTTCCTATTGAGCTTGCTAATAGCTCAATAATGGCTAAGCCAAAGTCAAGCCCCATGAGACTCCATTATTAAGACTATAGTTCCCAACGGTGTAACTCGACTAAGTCCTTTTCAACCAAGATAATAGATCCCTGTCCCACTTACCCTATTGCAATGAACACGCCCAACCTTGCATGAACAACTTAAGGACCTCTCTTCTTAAGTAAGAAAACAGAAACCAATAGCTTTGATACCAATGTAATGGAAATGGCCTATGAACATTGAGAATAGCAAAATTAAGAGAATTATAGTGAGCATTTTTATGAGACTACTTTGAGAACATAGAGGGTGAACTTAATTAGCGGTAGCAACACAACCATTATACTTAATTAACTTAGCATGAATAATAACTTTGCAAGAGAGAGAATTAAAGAACATGACAACAGTTGAGGACCATATTTATGTGGAGCCGGTCCCCCCTCCAATAGGCTTTTGTATCTATAGATTCTCCCATCAAGAGAGACTTGGTACAATACGATCTTTGTGTTCCTTGTGACCTAGGTGATGCAATGAAGATGGAAAGCTTCATGCATCACGAGAATAACATAAACTTTGTAAAAGCATTAACCATCCCCGGCCTCAATCCCAAGGCCTCAAACATCTTCAAAGGTGGAGAGCTAGCGGGGAATGAGGGTAGGGAAGTGGAAGAAGAAGTAACATGCGAGAAAGAGATAGTTGATGATGAAGAAGATGGAAAGCTTAAGCATTGGAGCATGGCACTTGGTTGGATTTGCATTCCATAGCCAAGGGTGTTGGTGTAGGCTCTCAACTTCTCAACAAGCTTGGAGAAGGAGATGGAGCTCTTGCACTTTGCACTTCACACAATGTGTGTGTGTGTGTGTGTGTGTGTGTGTGTGAGAGAGAGAGAGAGAGAGAGAGAGAGAGAGAGAGAGAGAGAGAGAGAGAGAGTGGGAGGGTATACCCTGCAAGCAAGCCCCTAGCTTCCTTGGTACACCCCCCCTTGTAGCTCATGCTGGAAGTTGATTGGACCCCTACAAGCCTAGCCAATCACATGCATAGTGTAAATCAAGCAACCATGCTAGCATTATGACAAGTTTTCCCCTTTCCTCAAACACCTTCGAAGGTGGAGAGCTAGTGGGGAATGAGGGTAGGGAAGAGGAAGAAGAAGTAACATACAAGAAAGAGATAGTTCCTCACTTATCATCACTCTTATTGCATAGCATAGCATAATAGCATAATAATGATGATAAAGAAGATGGCAAGCTTAAGCATTGAAGCATGGCACTTGGTTCGATTTGCATTCCATAGCCAAGAGTGTTGGTGTAGGCTCTCAACTTCTCAACAAGCTTGGAGAAGGAGATAGAGCTCTTGCATTTTCAATTCACACAATGTGTGTGTGTGTGTGTGTGTGTGTGTGTGTGTGTGAGAGAGAGAGAGAGAGAGAGAGAGAGAGAGAGAGAGAGTGTGTGTGTGAGAGAGAGAGAGAGAGAGAGAGAGAGAGAGAGAGTGGGAGAGTATACCCTGCAAGCAAGCCCCTATCTTCCTTGGTCGATCCCCCCTTGTAGCTTATGGTGGAAGTTGATTGGACCCCTACAAGCCTAGCCAATCACATGCATAGTGTAAATCAAGCGACCATGCTAACAAGTTTCCCCCTTTCCCCTTTGAGAGAGAGGACTTGATAAATGCATAAACAATTAATTTAATTAGCTAAATTATCATTGGACCCCTTGAGAGGCCAACCAATAGGCTTTAGGCACACCATGAGGGAAACATGGAGAGAAACTTGACATGTGTCCTTGCTGCTTCTTTAGACAAGGTTTGGCTTGTGTGAGGGTGTGTGTCTTCTCTCTCATGCCCCTACAATAAGGGCTCTCCCCCCCATGAGTAGGGATACTTGTTGACTTTTGGAACACCTTAGCACCTTAAGAACCTTATTCATGGAGTACCTTAAGCACCTTAGTCATAAAGCACCTCAAGCACCTTAGTCAGCAAGCACGACAAGCACCTCGAGCTTGGGCCGGATTCCCACCTCAAGCACATCCCTAGCTTGCCTAAGGTCTAAGGACTTTTAACGCTAACCTTTGGAGGTCTTTAATGAAGTTAACCCTAAGGTCTTTAAGCTCCATTAGATAGCCTTGCTCTTTGACAGTGAACCCCTTTAACGTTGGTCCCATGTTGAGATAGATCCATAAGCACATGTCTGTATTCTAACTCTGGTTCCCGTTTATTCTCCCACATTAAATGATTAGTTTAATATGGGAAAATAATTTGGGTTGGTAAGATATTAGATTTTATGACACATAGTTTACATTGCCACTCCATATATCAACCGCATATGTTGTGAACAAACTCCCACTCTTTATCTTGCCTTTTTTTTCCTTTCTTAATTGTGTACTACTTTTGTCGACATTTTCTTCCATTGATTGCAATTATAGCTAAAGACATAAGAACTACATATTTAGTTGCAAAAACAATTTCCTACTTTTCAATACATATTAAAACTAAAAATTTCATTAAGAAAGCAATCAAATTTGCACATTGTGTGATTTGCAAACAATAAGACACATTTGTAAAAATGAGAGTCTTTATTTAGTGGTGGTAAATTTTATTGTTCGCTCCATTTTTTTCACATGTAACAAAGAATAATCAACTCCTGAGTCTTCAAACATGGCAGCAATCACAATTAGTTGCAAAACATCAACAAAAACATCAATATGTATGCTTTCAATCTCATGCACCAACAATCTTTCACGGTACACAACGCACTCTCTATCTGACATCATGCATAAAACAAAACTATGAAATCTTCAATGCAGTTACACACTTCAGGACTACTTTTACCCAATCAAGGATTGTAGCCCCGTCATACATTTAATTAAATATATAAGAGCTGTTTTCACCCAATTAAGGATTGTAGCTTTCATATTGTGTAGTGATAAACAACATACATCAACAAATAAAACCTATGATGGTGTGAAATGCAAGACTTCAAGGATCTTTATATACCCAGTACACTAGTACATGATATCCAATTCTTGACTAACGACTCATTTTTACTATATGCTCATCTTCTAAAACCAATTCAACCCCTTTACGAACGAGTGGCTTCGTTGCAATGAGCATGAGCCTAAAGATACCCAATTTATTTAGAATCGTACCTTTGTCTTAAGCCAAGGTTTTTAATCTTCTAAGATGTGGTTACTATATTAAGAATCACGTTCAACCCAAAATTAGGACCTGTGACTTAGTAACCTTGGGTCAGTTCATAAGGAGAAATAGATGTACCCGGCACAAGGATACACTCCCTAGGGATATGCCTCGTCAAAAGACTAAAAATGGAAAAATTTTATTTTGTACTAAATGGTCCATTGGGATTTTTTAATTTCCTGACGGACTCACCAAGAAATAAAAAGAACCCAACGGGCTTATCGGCTAAGGTGGTTTCCACAAGTTAACATGAAAGTTATGTTAATATTTAACGTGATTACATGTTTTTGAGGTGTAACCACTCAACATTATTAACATGTTCGCGTGTTTGTGATCATGCTAATGAAATCCTGGAGTGTGTTTTCATAGTACGTACACCAAAAGACGACGGCTTCAAAGCTTTCTCGTGGTGGGCGCTTGCGCGTGCATAGTTATCATTGGCTCTCGTCTTTTATCCTCAGTCACACAAACATTAATTCCTGATTTGGCGGATTGGGTGCAGTCAAATCCATGCGGTGCTCCTCATCTCGAAGTAGTTCAAAATCTCAATGCAATCCCTACTCTAATTTTCCCCTCTCATAGAAGACAGCTCCTTTTACAGCTACCTTGTCCCACCATCCCTCCACCAATCTTCATTACTTTGCCCTCAATCAATCAACCCCGCCATGGAGATTCCAAAACAATTCCCTTGAAAGAACGAGCCCCAAATAAGTAAAGGAGCTTATTTGCTAAGCGACACACTTAGGGTCTGGGAGAATATGAAGTGATTTTGCTAAGTGCATAGGTTCTGGGAAAATATACGCTTATTTTGCTACTACAATTGCGACTTAATGCTATTGGCAATGGCGTGCTACCTGCTTTCCTATTACCTTCATCCCTTGCTTCTCAAACTTGCTACCTTCATCCCTGCAATCTTCATTAACCACCAAACCTTGATATACTAATTGAAATTGGTTCTCACGTTAATTATAAAGGGTCATTTTCCATGAATGTATGGTTGTAAAAGGGTTCTCGACTTGTTATGCATGGTGCACTAAGGTTGGGCAGTCACTTTGAGCTCCTTACCTCCTCCATGAGCAATGACGTAGACCATGGTATATCATCACATTGGCATAACATTTGTATCAGAGCATAACATACTAGGGCATGCCATTGATGTGGCAAACAAAAAAGATATATTCATTAATGGAATTCTAGAGGGAGATCTTTAAATTTTGTAGCTTATTGCAATGCTCAGAAAAACTCAATGGTCAATGATTAGTTCGACACATTGATTGTGATGCTTTCAGGTTCCTTGTTATCCCTAAAGCCTGAGGTGAGGGCAAGAGGAAACATAAAAGGTGCACAAGATTGTGCAAGCATATAATCTTTTTCCAAGTTACACCAATTCTCAAAGACCCTAAGAGCACAGGATATGCAAGGTAGAAAATGCCTAGAAGATGGGGTGTTTAGTGGTGGCAGAGTTGGATCAGGCACCAAGAGCAGGCAACCGAAGTGGGTGCCGAGTGTGTTTGAAGTTCAAGGGCAAGAGCATCGGGGATCATAGCCCATGGGCGGCAAGCTAAGGTGGACAAGTAGGCCATCACTAGATAGCCAAGCCTTGAGTTGTTATCCTCATCGTATTATGCATCAGGCATTGCATGGCATGCTCTCTAGCCCTTTGTGGTTGGGTGGTCCACTTACCTCCTCCTCCCTTTAGCCTTGGCATAGACCACGACGGTGTTATAGTGACATAAAGTGAATGCTAATGATACGATTTAATTCTAGGGTCTTGGGATCCACTGCACACATTTATTGTTGTTGTATTAGTTCAAGTTCTTGTAGTGCAAAGAAGTAATGTTACTTGCATCTCTTCTCTCTGTATAGTAGCTAAACGAGGTGAGCTGCCATTTTTTGGCTGAGAGCTCACCTACCACTTGTCCCTCCCTCTGTGTGTGTGTGTGTGTGTGTGTGTGTGTGTCTTCCCCATGTGGAGGGGACGAGTAAGACACTCATGACAATAAATATGTGGAATTTCATTGTTTAAAAAATGATTATGTAAAGGCTTTATTTTTGGGGCATTGAACATTTACGCAAAAGTGTAAGCTATTCGCTGAGATTAATAATACCACTGGAAATTAAGGTAAAATAAAATCATAATGGGGGACTTTCATTTCCAAATTGAGATTTACATTGGAAAGTGTAGAATTATTGTGGTCAACTCTAAGCACCGCCCCTTGTGGGCTCTCTGTTGTGTCGTTAAAAAAAAAAACTATAAGGCCCAAGTTGCCCAACAAAGGGTATTTGAATTGACTTTCGTGGGCATCTCTCTGCCTCTTCGAACCATGCCTGTAGCTCAGCAGCACCACCATCACCTCTTTTCCGCCATTGGCACTTTCCTACATGCCCGTCACCCTTCTCATAGCAACAACAGCAGCCCTAATTCTTCTGTATCTCACGGACCTCCGTCTGGCTCTGCTGAAGTTCCTTGCGGTCATGGCGATGTTCCCCTGCTCTACCAAGCGTTCGAATCGCATCTCACGCAGCGCCTTTCCTCTCTTCTGCCCACAGAGGATCCCTCCTGCTTCAGCCTGTCCTCCTTCAATGAATACATGGGCCTTCTTCTCGCGACGCAGACGGATCTACGGCCGCTCATCCCTCCCAGCCATGGGCAGAGGAGGACCATGGAGGAATTCCTGGAGAGGAGTACCAAGATTCTAGATATTTGTAGAGATATCAAAGATCAAATCAGAGATGTGGAGAGCCTCCAAGGTATGCTTCAAATGGTTGCTCCATGCTTGATCTTGAAACAGGGGACCGCTATGAACCAGGGTAAAATAAACAGGGCAAGAAAGATTCTTGCCCAACTGCTTTTTCTTATTGGGGCGGAGAAAGAAGACGATCCGCATAATTATCAGCATGTGGAAATGCGTCAGTCCTTTCGTGGCAGGCTCCGGGAGCGCTTAAGTGGACATTCTCGGGAAGGATCTCCTCTACGAGGGCGGCATGGAAATCAAGATGCAACAGTGCAGACAAGTCATGGCAATAACACAACGTCATTTAATGCAACTCCATCATCATCAGCATTAATTGGGCAAACCAGCGGCAATTCTCATTCGCATGCTTTTGAGGCCATAAGAGCATTGCAAGCTTTAGAGCTCAGCCTTTTGCCTCCAAAGCTCGGAGCCAGGGATGAGGAAGAGTGTTTTTCTGCGGCCATATATGCCCTTAATGTGTTGTCAGTTTTTTTTCTGGGTACAATTACAGCAGTGTTTCCTAGTCTTGGCTTCAAAGCTCATGTGATTACGGCCATTTACCCACCAAGCTCTCTTGGGTGGACAGCTGCCTTTTTGCGCTCACAAGAAAAGGTACAAGAGGAACTCAGAGCGCGGAGCAGAAAACGGGGTGTTCATGCTGGCATATGGGAGCTGGACCTTCTTTTTTCTCTTATCAAAAGATTGCTAGAGTTGACGTCGCCGGAATGCTTTCCTTGGTCTGCTGATAATGAGGATGAGGTGAGAAGATTAGTCGCACAATTCGATGGCCAGGTGCATGAGCTGGAGAGGGACTTGGATGATTTTAATGAACAGATAACAGACTTCTACAATCGGATTGTTTCAGCTAGGTTAGAAATATACGACTTGATGAGCAATACCACGGTCTAATAGTTTGATTGGGAATGGGATTTCTTTAGAAATACAGTTTCAATTGATTTAGTTTTCTATATTGCGGGCTGATGTCCGTAAAGAATACTATTCTGGCGATAGATCATGATGCAGTTCTGTTGTATATTGCAAGGCAGGCTCGACGGGTGATATGCAGCTATGAGTGGTGGGAAAATTTGTATCGAATAAGACCAACTTGCTTGTTACCTTGCCATCATGCTACCCCTCATTTCTATTCACTTGTCCTTCTTGTGAACGCCAGAGCTAACTTTGTTTGCTGATAAAGTGGGCTCTCGAGGGACTTCTCAAACTTTGCTTTTGCAGATTGCAACATTTGTCTTGGTTATCCTTCCATTCGCATGTACGTATGTGTCTCTCCTTGTTGGTAATTGTTTATCTCCTTTACAAATCCCTCCCCTCTGCATATTGTACAATGAAGATCAGGCGTTGTATTGTTGATCATTATGTAACATGTTTATCTTTATTGGATGCACAGAGTGTGGCCTGCTTAGTATATGAAGTTACTATCTGTATGCTGCTTTGCGATATTTCTTAAGGCTCTTCAAAACCTCAGTTTTTGACGCGCATAGACGCCACCAGAGAGAGGAGGTGGGTGGCAATGGTATATACATCTTGAGTTCTTCTTTGCTTGATGAAGGGCCAATTCAAGCTGATCCAAAAATTCCTCACAGAATTCGGAGGTGCTTTTGAAGCCCTACCAACACCTTCAAATCTGAGGTAGTACCTTTATAGTCTACTCATGATTTGGCTCCAGTGGCTTTCCTTATGTAAGCCTGGTTGTCTCTAACCACAACCACTTCATTTGTGCCATTTATTCACAATGACTCCGTCGATAATTACTTGTAAAAAAGTTGTGCTGAGCAATAGAATGGAGGGGGGCCAGTAAAAGGACAGCAATAGATCTGTGGTTCTTGAGAGGTAAAGTGTATCAACACCGTTGATTGCATGAAAATTTGCATGTTTTTGGTGCCTTGGGGTTACATAGAATTGTAGTATTGATGTGGGTCATTTGTACACCCGAGGCTGTGTTTCAGATAGTCTTTGACACCCGTGCTTTGAGGGAAGAGGTCAATGAGGAGTGGCCATCACGATGCATCACTGTGTCTGTGCGTACTTGAATACACTCCTTTGTTCTTATGGTCAAGGTTCAGATATTTTTCTATTGAGGTATAATTGAATATCGAAAGATTCTAATTAAAGAGGGGTCCTTTGGCAGTCATGCTTTTGAAGGAAGAGAAGGGCCCTATCACAATGCATTAGCTTGCGAATTGCTACAGCCACAGTTTGCCAATGTGGATTTCATCTCATAACATATAAGGCCAACCTTTGCTGCAGCGTCTGACGGTACCTCAATGCTGTAGGGAATGGCTTTTGAGAAGGTTACTAGGAAGCCATCATGAGTTATTTCTAGTCTTCGGCAACTCAGATTGATTTCCAGTGTTCATTCCCCTCTTGTTCCACTGGGTCTCGTCCCTTTGCATCCTCTACCATTGTCGTAAACATAGATGCTGATTGGTCAAAGTAGCAGAGAGCAATGTGTATGAAGCTCCTCTCATGTAGCTCTAAGTCTGATCCACAAAAAGCGGGCTGGAGAGCCAGACAAGTGTTTACAATCTTTTCCGAGTGCAGGCCTATGATAGTACACAGAGGAGAAAGTTCGCACAAACCTTTCATCCCTCTGTGCTGCCAACTATCAGCATGCTCATTGAAGTCCAAAAGCTCAGAAAATTGGGAGTAGTTTCCCAGCACCACCACAATGGAGAATGGCAGGTTGCCCGGAAAATAAATTGGTGATGTCAGACCATGACTGACGGGTGCATGGTTAGGGGATCATGCACCTCGCAGAACGGCTGCTAGCAGCCAAGAGCTCATGGACATGGAAGCAGAGCTCACATGCTTGGTTTGTGGTGTAAATTCTCTTTGAAATTAAATAAATTCTAGGCATGATTTCACTTGACATTAATTGTCGAGGTCACGTTTTGAGGTGAAGAGGGTATAATTGGATAATTTTCCAATGACTCTCTCTCTCTCTCTCTCTCTCTCTCTCTCTCTCATGTTTGAAAGTATTAACTTCAACAAGTTAACAAGTGGCCAATTCCAAAGAAAATGAAGAATCTTACGCATTTTCTTTTTAAGAGGCTCTTTGCTCGAGGTGTTCTATGAGAAAAAGCTCACAGATTGTTGTAATTTTATAGAATATGGATCATGTGTTTTTCACAAAATTCAAGAGAATTCGAAGATCTAACATCCCTCAATCAATCAAATGAGTTTTGGTTCCATTTAACTCATGTTGCTTTTATTTGGCTTTTAGCCTACTTTTAATTGTGATCTTTGTTGAGAACAAAGTTTTTGCTTTTGACAACATGTTTTTTTGGTAAGAACTTCTTGGTGGTTGCGGGTTTCAAAAGTCCGCAATGTAGTATTAGCTCATTTCCTACATGTTTTATTGGGACAAGGCTACTCTCCTCTTTTTTTTTTTGGCAAAACTCACAATTGTGAGTGGATTATATTGAGCAGCCCAAAAAATTACAAGGTTTTGTCATGCTCATGTTAAGCCATGACAACATCCAGGGATCATAATTACAACGGCTATCAGGGCAGCCACCTGTACCACCCCACCTCCACATCCTTGATACACAAGGTCCATACTCTTGTCATTTTGAGATCTTTTATTTACCGATGGCCAAGATTTGCCCCCATCCTAGGCATTCCATATATTGACAACAAGGCAGAAGTAGTCCTAGACCAATCCTCCGAGTGATGCTTGCGTCCGAGTGCCTATATTAGCACTTTGCTTTCTTGTATAATTTCTGCGAAGCTTGCCACCTCAAATCCTCCTTCAAAAACACGGCGGTTCCTTGTCTGCCATACATTATGAAAGAAGAAGTATCTGATGATCTGAGTGCTGACAAGGAGTGCAGGACTACCTGAATTTTTACCTCCAAGGCATAGGTTAGTCTTGAAAAAACTAATTTCCCATGTTCTATGGACCCACTTGCATACTTTCCTTGCGAGGCCTTTTATAGTTGGGTAGGCCATGAATAGGTGGGCTAGATCTTCACTAGCTAACTTGCACCCCAAGCATTGATTTGACCCAATCCCTCTCTCTTGAATCTTCACCCTCGTCGGTAGAGCACCCCAAATAACCTTCCATAAGAAAACCTTCATGTACTGCGGAACCTTTGGCTTCCATATGTTCTCCATTACATGCTCCCACCTTTCCTCCGGCCATTGCTTTTTCCATAGCTTGTTAAGGGGGCTAGACTAATTCTTCTTTTGCATCATTGTCTGATAAATGCTTTTAGTATGGGGTTTCCACAAGAGACTGCTTCCGGGCCATTTCCAGGCATTCCAGTCTAACTCCGAATCACAGATTGGCATCACTAGATTGTCAAGCTCTATCATCACTTTGTGGACAAGCAAGACCTCCAAGCTATTAAGTTGGTATTGGGCAACCATAAGGTCAATGATTTTCCAACTCTTGTTGACACTATCCCAGAAGTGCTCAAGTCGGTTTAGCCCCTTATTATTCAGCTTCTTGGCTGTCTCAATCCAATAGGGAGTTTGTGGCAGATCTACAACTTTGGAGAGCCAGGGGGACCAATGCAGGATGGAGTTCTTGAAGTATCTGGCTTCTGCCCCCACTTTAAGACTCCTGCTGCTCTATTGCATTTTCTTACCAATTCTCCTGAGTTGCCCCCCAGTCTTAAGGTAGACCACGCCGGGGCTAACAGTTTGTCATGAACCTCCACCCCTCTCCACTTTCCACCCTTCGAGCCAAGTTTAGTTGCTTCTATCATATCTCTGATCATGACAGCCCAAACTTGATCCTATTTAGCCAAGGAAACATCAAATTTGGCGCAACAAGCTTCTGCATGGGCCACAGGGTTGAGAATTCCGAGGCCTCCTTGATTCCCCGGTCGAGCAACTGATTCCCAACGAGCCCATTGCCATGGCATGGAAGATTTCGTGTTATTTTTCCATAAAAATATTTTTACTGGTTTTAAGAACTCTTTCCAGTGACACTTAGCCATCTTAAGAAGCGGGCTAGTGAAGGCAATATAAGGAATCATAAAGGCATTCATCACTTTTATCCGACTTGGGAATGGTAGAAGAGCATACTCCCACCTACTCATTTTTGTTTTGAATTTTTCAAGCACCCACTCGAATCTTTGCTTGTGAGTTACATCCACCCCCAAGTGGGCTCCCAGATGTCTAAAGATATTCCCTTTTGTGACAATCTTCCCTGACCAGACAGAAGGGTCAAATGAGTCATTTTTCGATAGGCAAATCATCCTTGACTTCTCTATATTACACTGGGACCCCGAAGCTACTGAGAACATTTGTACAATCTCCAGAGCTTTTCTAATGACCTGGGGGCACGCCTTCAAGAAGAGGAGAGAATCGTTTGCAAAAAATTTTGCCGGGAGTTGGCTATTTCCTGGTAAAACAAGGCCTTGCACCTCCCCTCGTTCAGCACTAGCTTCGAGCGTCGTGATTAGAGGATGTGATCCTATGGAGAAAAGTAGGGGGGCCAGAGGGCATCCCTGTTTAATAGACCTTTTGACCTCAAAAGAGCCCACAATTCTATCGTTGAATAGGAGCTCTGACTGGGTTCCAGCCCCCATTACACAAACCGGCCGACAGAGGCGCAGCCCAAAGCCTAGAGCTTCCATGACGGCTTCTATATATGTCCATGTTATTCTGTCATAGGCCTTGTCCAGATCCAACTGCAGCAGAATGCACTCCTGTTTTGTGATAGTTGCGTATTCTATGCCCACCATTGCTGCCAAGATGTTATCGTAAATGGACCTTCCTTTTATGAAACCATGTTGATGGGGGGAGATGATCTTGGTTAGTAAGGGGGCTAGTCTGAGGGCCACTGCTTTAGCTATAATTTTGTAGGCCACCGACATCATCGTTATAGGGCGCCGATGTTTTAGTTTAGAACAACAGATCTGTTTTGGGATGGGCTTGATAAGCCCTCTCTTCACACTTGTCTCCAACGACCCTTCGACCATGGCTTTATTGGCCAAGCTTGTGATTGGGGCCTTGAGATCATCCCAAAATTCTCTATAGAATTCCACCATCATCCCATCCCAACCAGGGGACTTTGCCTTGCCAAGGGCTTGCAATGCTAGTGAACATTCGTCTTCGGAAAATGCCCGTTCCAAGTTATTAGCTTTTGAGTGGGGAATTTCCTTCCTGACACTCTGAAGTAAGGTCCCTCTGGCTTCTTCCACTTCTTGGGACTCGATCTCCGGCCGTCCAATGATTTGACTGAGATAGCTCAGCATCAGACTAGCCATTTCATCATGGTTATGAACTGATGTCCCTTTCTCATCATCGAGCGAGCGGACGTGGCCCCGACTCTTCTTGATTTTTAAAGCCCTAAAATACTGAGCTTGATTGGAGGCTTCCGGTTGCAAAAAAGTCTCCCTAGAGAGAAGTCTAACCTTTTTGATATCTTCTAACTGCTCATTAGCAAGGTTCGATTTGGCTTCAAGCCATCGTTTGTGTTTGACCTCAGTAGCATGCCCATTGGATTTTATAGCGGTAAGCAATTGTACCTCCGTTGTAAGATGCAAAAGGTGATCCTCCCTAGCTTTCTTGATTTGGGGGCCGGAGGTTTTGATTGCTTTCTGGATGCTCCAAGCAAAGAGGTCCCACGCATTGTGTTTGTTGAGGTCGACATCTTTTTTTAGCTTACCTAGTGCTTTCTTGGTTAGATTCCTGAAAAGAGGGTCTTTGAATAGGTGCGCCCCTGTTACCAACAGTTTTTCTCCCCTCTTGGGGCCTGCTCCTCTTTATTCTTCTTAAAATGTATATGCAGAGGAATGTGATCCGAGAGGATTGTTGTTGGGACTACCTTCATTTCCATCAACGTCGGTATCCAATCAGCTTGGTGCAATAGCATTTGTCCAGTCTGGAGGCAGTGCGGGCGTACTGGAGGCTTGTGTAGGTGAACCCAAGCGTGCTGTTCCATGGGCCAACTTCCCATAAGTCGATCATTGCCCAACTTTTGCACAAACTTTGCCATTTAGACCTTTCTGAGCCAGCCAACACACTAGAGGATCCTGTTCTATCCCTACTCTTTTCTACCATATTAAAGTCGCCAACCAAGAACCACTCCCCTTCAATAGGGGTATCTCTGAGATGCATCCATAGTTTAGCTCTATCTTTTGCATTGCAAGGGCCATACACATTCACAATGGTGAGGGGATGCCTTTCCCATCTGATTCTAATCCCTAGGATTTTGCCGGATGGGTGGTTAAGAACCAACTTCAGCTCCAATTCTCTGTCCACAATGCTGAGGACACCACTGAAGCCGTTATTTCCTTCTCCATAGAATATCAGTTTCTTTCCTAGCACCTGCTTTCTCTTGCTATGGGCATCTAGGTGGTGTTCCTGGATGGCCCAAAAGTTGACTGTCTTCTCCTTTTTTATTTCTCCCAGAATAGGGTACTCTTCTTACGGGTTTTCAACCCCTTTACGTTCCAAGATTGGATAGTGAGAGACTCCATCATTAATACGGGGTTCCATCCCCCCCCCCCCCCCCCCCCCCCCCCCCACACACACACACACACACACACCCCCCTCTCCTTGGTCTCATGAGAATCTGGGGGTTCCAAGTCAGAGGATTTCTTTTCTTGCAGTGATGTAAATGGATTGTGCAGAGGGACAATGAACCCCCCTCCTTTCAAAGGGGTGGAGGATGAATTAGATCCTTTCACCTCCAGTGTTCTGACGACTTGCAGCACTTTGGAGTCTCTTGCCACTGCCTTCACTCTTTTGGCTCTTTTTAGACCAGGGACTTGGACAGCCGTCGTCGTTGTGATTGTCATAAATTTGGGGGTAGCAACGAGAATAATGATCCTATTATTATTGCATGTACCTTCAGAAGCTCGTTGTATGGGAATCGATTCCTCCACAATCTTTTCCTGCATCTTCGTATCCATTTTCTCACATACCATCTCTCCTTCATCCTTCCCTGTATTTGTCCCTTCGTTATTGTCTCCCTGCTTCTCCATCCCTCCCATCGGGGATTCCATTTTATTGGGGGTCTGTGCTGCCGGAGCTGCAGTACCATTAGAATTCAAGGGGCAATCCTTGGCGAAGTGACTGAAGTTGTTGCATTTAAAACATGCCCAAAGTATGTTCCAAAGTTTAGCGGAATGGTAACAAGCCCATCTCCGACATTGATAACCATGCTTTTAGGTGGCATTTTAGACGCATCCCATCCTATACAAACCCTGTTTGAGGTTTTGCCAAACCCTCTCTTGCTAGGTATAAATAAGGGAGTGCCCAATTGGCTAGCAAGCATCATGAGATTATCCCACAGCTAGCTAGGCAATCCCACAAACTCAACCCAGACCGGATGAAACGCTTGCAAGAACGCTGGCTCCTAAGGCACCACACAAATCGTAGTCCTATTAAATACTAGGGGCCCTTTGTCAAGGATCTTTTCCACATCGGAGGCCTCTTTGAATCTCACTGAGCAAAAACCTTTAGCTAGGTAGGAAGTACTTTCAACTGCTCCTTCATGACCAAGAATTTGAGGGCCCTGAAGCCATTGGATCATCTCAAACCTGTTCGGGATTCTTCCACTGAACCCAAATACAAGCGTCAGCTTAGCTTGTTTGGCTAACTATTTTTTTTATAGGTGCTAGTGGAATCGCTACAGTAATAGCCTCGGCAACCTCCACCTGCTGTGGCAAAGACTTTTTTAAAATAGAGAAGGCTCGATCTCCCGTCTTCTACCAGCCCACTGAATTCTGAATGGGAGCAAGTTCTTTTGTTGTTAGGGCCGGCCTCAATCATTTTGTTGACTTCCAAGAGCTCTTGTTGAAGTCTAGCTTTTGCATTCTGCAGGTTTTTGATATCTCCTTCACTTGACATCCCTTCTGCTGACCCTTTTCCATAATCCCTAGAGTTGGGCCCCTCGAGTATGCTAGCAAACGATATACCTAGCCTGCGAGTAGCCGATGCACTTGACGCTTTATTTACATTCGCACATATGGAACCCTGAGGAACCCCGTCTTTGATGCTTTTTACCTCGAATTTGAACCCTTGCGTTGAGCCCATTTTCTCTCCTGTTTCCTCAGAGGGAACTTTTTCAGTCGGGACAATTTTGACCTCTTTCATGGTTGAAACCTTTGGCGAGCTAGGGCCTGGCATTTCTATGTCATGCATCGGTCTCAAGACCGAGCCACCACCTACATCCATTGGCACAACTAGCTCCATTTCGGACCTTTTCCCCGCCGCTAACATTTGTGAAAATTGGACAATGTCCTCACTTGCGACCAGAACGTCGAGTTCCATTAGCAAGTGTCGCGGATTTACACCACTTGGTTAAGCTAAGGATCTTGAAGGCCAAAGGCTCTATCAACCAAGTAGTGACCTCCTCTTTTTTTTTAACACAAAAAGTTAATAATCGTTTAGGAATGCTAAGGCATAAGCTCCAAAAAGGCTTTATTTCCAAGGCTAAGGTATCTAGAGGGTAGCGAGCAAAACCACGATTATTTACTAGGGCTAGCACTAATAATCGCGATTATTACCAAGCAAAAGTTGCTGTTGTTGCGGTGCTGTTACTAGCAGTGGACGACGATAGCGTACAACTGCCAATGAGCTCTTGCGAGCGAGCCCGAAGAGGCATTGACGGACAAGGCTATTTAACGGAAGCATTCAACAACCCACTGCTTATTCTCTTGTGTCCTGAATAGGGAGTACAACTCGTCCTCAATAGGGAGTACAACTATCTAAGGAGCCATGTGACATTTGACTAGATTTGATGAGATATTGGGTAAGATTGGCATATAGGTTTTCAATTTTCATTATCACTTCGTGAATGATTAATCAATTGGTGATGTAAGCTTTTTATTGTAAATCGGCAATTGGAACAGCTATAATTGCATTAAGCCAATTGATTATGTAGTGCCATGTATTTGAGAAAATGTCCTTACGGAAATTTATGCTCGAGTGATGTTTTTACCATCATCACACTATCTGCAAGTATTCGAAGGATGTTTTGTCACACGCTTCTTATGTGCCTATCCCATACCCAAGTTATTATGATATGTTTTAGGTGAGAGTTATTGTGATCGGGGATTAGCAAAGATCGAGCAATGACACCCAAGCGAAGCAAAACGGGCGAGTGGTTAAAAGAGAACCAACAAACAAAGCAAGCATAAACCTAACTATAAAGTGTGCTTGGTCTTTAAGCAAGCTCCATGTGTGCTACAAGCATGTGAGCATCCATACCAAGCACTTTCAAAATCAATGCTGATTACACAATCGTGGATGGTATGTACCCACTACTCTATACAAGGTTAGGTTTTATATTTGTTGAGAGCGGTGTGAACCTCCTCAGGTCAAAGAATAAGTTGGTGAATGAATATATGTCGATTTTGGATAAAGGCTAGCACACAAAGAAATAGAATAACAAGTGTTCATAAAACACATAAGGCTTTCCTTGCTCTTCATTGTCTATGAAGTATTAAGTATCGAGGCTGACCCCTTGTAACTTTTAATCTAAAAAGAGGTACATTTGTAAGGTCCCCATTATGAGGAGAAGCCATTGTGTACAATAAAAATTACTCATCGAAAAACGAAAAACTCGCATCCATTATCGGAATATTGTTTTTTTGTTGAAATATTATGATCGAACGACGGTCGAAAAGTGATCGAAAAACGGTTGATCGGTTGGTCGATAGTCAATGGCCGGTGGGGGGAAGTTTTGGGCAAGTGGCCGAATTCAATGGTCGGTGACCGATTTTTAGGCGGACTTGTCTTCTCAAGGACGGCCACACATGGGTGCATGGGAGAATTCAACTCGGACTTGTCTACACAAGGGCGGCTACACTTGACTCTCTCATGAGAGAGGGCAGCCCTTTTGGCCTATAAAAGGAGACCTCTTCTACACACAAAATGCATTGTGAAGTTGGTGAGAGTGAAGCAAAGCAGGAGAACCATTAAGGGTATAATCCCTTTGTAACTTACTTCTAATTTGAAGTATTAAAGTCATTGAGTGGTTACTTTCCCGTGGATGTAGCTCAAATTGGGTGAACCACGTATATCATGTGCTCTCTCTCTCTCTCTCTCTCTCTCTCGTGCGTGAAAATTATCTCTCTCCATTAAGTAAACTACTTTAATTTCTACTTAGCTACCTTCTATTTTCTAACAATTGATATCAGAGCAAGGTTTGCTCATGTAGCTAAAGTATCTTAAGAAAAATATTCCTTGAATTGAGTGGGAGTAATGACGGAGGAAGGTAAGCTCAAGATCGAGAAGTTCAACGGCAAAAACTACCAACACTGGAAGATGTAGATTGAAAACTATCTCTATCAGAAGGATCTTTGTTTGCCACTAGGCGGTCTTGTAAAGAAGCCCGCAACGATGGCAAACGAAGCATGGATTGTCCTTGACTAAAAGGAATTAGGAACAATCCGGTTAAGCTTGGCGTCAATGGTGGCCTTCAACGTTTTGGAGATGAAGACCACGAAAAACTTGATGAAGTCATTTGACGAGCTCTACGAGAAACCATTGGTATCCAATAAGGTATTTCTTATGAAGCGTTTATTGGATACCTTATTGGTATCCAATAAGGTATTTCTTATGAAGCGTTTATTCAATCTAAAAATGGCAGAGAGTTGTACAGTTGTAGAACACTTAAACGAATTTAACACCAACATAAGTCAACTTCAATCGGTGAGGATCAATTTCCATGACAAAGTACAAGCCCTCCTTACACTATCATCTCTACCAGATAGTTGGGACAACCTTGTGATGATTGTTTCAGACATAGAGACTTTTAAGTTTGATGATGTTGTGGGTGTTCTCCTAAGCGAGGAAATGCGAAGGAGAAGCACATGTGAATACATAAGTCAACTTCAATCGGTGAGGATCAATTTCCATGATGAAGTACAAGCCCTCCTTATACTATCATCTCTACCAAATAGCTGGGACAGCCTTGTGATGATTGTAACTCTGTTTCAGACATAGATACTTTTAAGTTTGATGATGTTGTGGGTGTTCTCCTAAGCGAGGAAATGCGAAGGAGAAGCACATGTGAACCACCAAGTGTTGTGCTATCAGCGAAAATGAGGGGAAGATCGAAGGAGAGGTTCAAAAACCAAAAGGGTTGTGATCACTCAAGGCGGAGCAATTCATGCATAAGTCAGTTCTTGAATGTTGGAACTGCGCTAAGAAGGGCCACATCGAGAAGGATTGTTGGTCCAAGAACAAGAAGGTGTCGGAGTCTCAAGACAACAAGCCAACATCGGAGGCTAATATGGCAAATAAAGTAGAGCAAGATACTCTAACTCTCTCATTAAACAATGTGTCTAACTCCTGGATAGTAGATTCTGGGGCTTCATTCTATGCGACACCGTACAAGCAGCATTTCCAAGATTACACCAAAGGTAATTTTGGATATTTATACTTGGGAGATGATGAAGGTTATGAAATTGTCGGCAAAGATATAATTTGTGTCAAAACTGCTAATGGAAATGCATGGAAGCTTAGAGATGCTAAGCATGTTCCTCTCTTCGCAAAAATTTGATCTCTACAAGACAATTGGATGATGGTCACAACATTGTATTCAAAAACAAATGTTAGAAGATCTCAAAGGAATCTTTGGTGGTTGCCAAAGGAGAAAATATTCGTACACTTTACTTGTGTATTGTCAATACGTAATCTTCAACTTGTGCAACAACTAGAGAAGTCGACAGTGCGGTGTGGCACTACGAGCTTGGACATATGAGTGCCAAAGGAATGCAAATCCTTAAATTAAAGAAGCTTCTACCAAGTTTGAAAGAAGTGGACTTAGAGTTCTGTGAAGATTGTGTTTACGGTAAACAAAAGAGGGTAAAATTTCAAAAGATAGGAAATGAAAGAAAAAATAAAAAACTTGAATTTGTTCACTCTGATGTTTGGGGTCCCGCAAGTACACCATCCCTTGGTGGCTCATTGTACTATATAGCATTCATAGACGATGCAACTAGGAAAACATGGGTTTATGTCATGAAGGATAAATCCGATGTGTTTTTCATTCTTCAAAGGTGTAAAGCCTTTGTGGAGAATGAAGCAGGTACTAAGCTCAAATTTCTCAGATTCGACAATGGAGGCGAATATTGCAACCAAGATTTTGAAAGATTTTGTGCTAGTAATGGCTTTTGGAGGCAAAGGACAACCTCAAGGACACCTCAACAAAATTTCATTTTGAAAAGGATGAACAGAGCAACCATGGAGCAAGCACAAAGCATGTGGTTACATGCAGGCTTAATGCTTGAGCTTTAGGCAAAATTAGTAAGTACGTCTATGTACTTAATCAACCAATCACCCTCAACGACATTGGATGGGGAAGTTTCAGAGGAGGCATGGACAGGTAAAGCGGTGAATTATATATTTCTCAAAGTGTTTGGGTGCGAAGCTTTTATGCACATAGATAGAAGCCTAAGGTAAAAGCTAGATGCAAAGTCCAAAAAGTGTTTCTTCATTGGCTATGGAGAAGCGTACTTTGGCTATCGCCTATGGAATCCCGAAGATGGTAAAATCTTTAGGAATAGGGATGTAATTTTCAATGAGCAAAATATGTACAAAGATTACTTGGAAAGAAAACAAACAAAAGATAAAATTGATTAATACATGGAGCTTGAGGATGGTGAAGACTCAAGGAGTGCAAGCGGTGACAACATGCAACAACGTCAACCAAATGAGAAGCTTCAACCTATGTTCCTAAGATCTACGAGAGCAAGTAGACCTTCAGAAAGGTTTGTTCCTTCCTTTAACCATCTCTTGGTTTCAGATTCTGGAGAGCCGAAATCATATGAAGAAGCTATGCAACACGAATCCAAAGAAGAATGGATGAAGAGCATGCAAGTGGATATGGACTCATTACATCGCAATCCAACATGGGAGTTGCTTGAGTTGCCTAAAGGTAAGCGGGAACTGTAGAACAAATGGGTTTATAAGTTGAAGGAAGAAGAAGGTGGGAAGACAAAGTACAAGTTCAGGCTTGTGGTAAAAGGCTTTTCTAAAAAGAAACATATTGATTTCAATAAAATATTTTCTCCAGTTGTAAAAATGAACTCAATTAAACTTATCCTAAACCTTGTGGCTTCTCACAACTTAAATCTCGAACAAATGGATGTAAATACGGCGTTTCCTCATAGTGACCTAGAGGAGGAAATTTACATGCTTCAACCAAAGGGATATGAAGTAAAGGGTGTCATTAAATCTAATATCTAACCAACCCAAATGATTTTCTCATATTAAACTGATCATTTAATGTGGGATAATAAACGGGAACAAGGGTTAGAATATAGACATGTGCTTACGGATCTATCTCAACACGGGGCCAATGGTAAAGGGGCTGAGAGATGGTCTGTCAAAGAGCAAGGCTAACTAATGGAGCTTAAAAGACCTTAGGGTTAGCTTCATTAAAGACCTCCAATGGTTAGTGTTAAAAGTCCTTTGACCTTAGGCAATCTAGGGTTGAGCTTGAGATGGGAAGCCGACCTAAACTTGCCTTTGACCTTAGGCAAGCTAGGGCTGAGCTTGAGGTGGGAACCCTACCTAAACTTGCCTTTGACCTTAGGCAAGCTAGGACTAAGCTTGAGGTGGGAACTCCACCTAAGGTGCTTGTCATGCTTGATGACTAAGGTACTTGAGATACTTGTCATACTTAATGAGGAAGGTGCTTGAGAAGCTTCCTATGCATGGGGGGTAAGGTGCTTGAGTCAAAAAGAGACCCTACAAACTTAATGAGGAAGTTACTTGAGAAGCTTCCTATGCATGGGGGGTAAGGTGCTTGAGTCAAAAAGAGACCCTACAAACTTAATGAGGAAGTTGCTTGAGAAGCTTCCTATGCATAGGGGGTAAGGTGCTTGAGTCAAAAAGAGACCCTACAAACTTAATGAGGAAGTTTCTTGAGAAGCATTCTATGCATGAAAGTCCCAGAGTTAGGGGAATATTTGACCTAACCTTCCACTCACGCAGAGGGCACCCCTTTTCTCAAAGGACACATGGGACACATGTCAGACTCTCCCTAAGCTTAACCACATGGTGTGCTTGAATGCTATTGGTTGGGCTAAAGAGGGTCCAATGAGCTTCTAGTTCCATCCAACAAATATCTAGATATTTTCAAGCTCTCTCTCTCTCTAAGGGGTAAGGAGGACACTTGTCAAAAGACTACCCATGTACTTGACTGCATGCTGCATGTGATTGGCTAGGGGGAGAGGGGTCCAATGAGCTTGCAGCATGTGGAAAAGTCACAACTCGCCCCAAGAAAGCAAGGGGGGTGCTAGAGGGATATACACCACACACACACTCATGTTGTGGAACTATTCTCACTTGGTGAAAGTTGAGGAACACCACCTCCTTCTCCAAGCTTGTGAGAAGTTAGAGCCTACATCAACACTCTTGGCTATGGAATGCAAATCCAACCAAGAGCCATGCTTCAATGCTTAAGCTTGCCACCTTCTCCATCTTCATTACTATGCTATTATGTATGCTAGCAAGAAGAGTAATGATAAGCAGGAACTATTTCTTCTCCTATGGAATGTTTCTTCTTCCTCTTCCCTATCCTCATTCCCCGCTAGCTCTGTCCACCTTCGAAGGTGTTTGAGGCCTTGGGAATGAGGCTTGGGATAGTTAATGCTTTCTACAACGTTTATGCTATGCTTGTGATGCATGAAGCTTTCCATCTTCATTGCATCACCTAGGTCACAAGGAACACAAAGATTGTATTGTACGAAGTCTCTCTTGATGGGAGAAACTATAATACAAATGCCTATTGGAGGGGGGATCCGGTACTCAACTATTGTCACGTTCTCTAAACTCTCTCTCTCTTGCAAAAGTATTGTTCATGCCAAGTTAACTATGTACCATGTTTATGTTGCTACCATCAATTAAGCTCACCCGCTATGCTCACAAAAGTAATCTCATAAAAGTGCTTCAACCAATTTCCTAATTCCGCTACCCTCAAAATTCATAGGCCATTTCCATTACATTAGTATCAGAGCATTTGGTTTCTCTTTTCTTGCTTAAGAAGAGAGGTCCTTAAGTAGCCTATTAATGGTTGTTTTTGTTTATTATATTAGGGTATGTGGGAACTGGGATCCATTATCGGTTTTGTTGAGCCCACTATGTGGAATATGGTGCACACCTCAAGAGCTTTGGTCTTAATAGTGGAGTCTTTTTAGACTTGCCTACGGCTTTACCATTATTGAGCCATAAGAAGTCCGAAAGGAGCTATCACTTGGCAACTTCGCTATGTTAGACTACTCCACTACTCTCTATAATTAACCAATTCGAGCCGTGGGTGTAGATACTTAAGTGTCTATTTTCAAAGGCTAAGAGGAGTAGCAACTAAGGTTTTGAATTGCCAAAGCATACACTAAGTAAACACGTAACCAAGAGAGTAGAATGAACATTGATAACTTTGATTTTGCACATGAAAGTGCCAATGATGATGCCCCCATGTTTGTTTATTATGTTGTCACTAGGTTGCAACAAGCTATGGGCAACCCCGCTTTGCAAGCCGAAGTTACTTAACAACTTTGTGCTTATGGGATTTCCTTTCCTCTCCAAAAGGAGAGAGAGCTTATAAGGCCTCTTGATGAGACCCCCAAAAAAAGACTCTCTCCCATACGAGAGGAGGAATCCAAAGATCAAGAAAGCAATGAATCCCTAAATTCCTCCGAAGATGTGGCTCCCTGAAGAAGGCGGACTAAACGATCGCCAACTCCTCCCAAGAGGAAACGGTTAACCCATAGTCCTTCTCCTCGTCACTCCAAAAGGGAAGAGAGGAAACCAAGGAAGAAAAGAGCAAGAAAGAGGTCACCCTCTTCTCCTTCTTCTTCACCTTCCTCCTCTACCGATGAAAGGTATGGCTATTCTCCTAGAGAATATAAGAGGGGAGGATATCGCAAATCTTACCCTGCATGGCGAAGGTCACAAAAGCTCAAGAAGTTCAAAGAGGGAGGAAAGAGTATCTATTTTCTCACCTATGATGGCACCTTTGGTGCTACTGACAAAGTATTGGCCTTCATCCAACAATTTGATGCAACCTTTGGAGACGAGGGCTTCACGGAGTCCTCCAAGCTACGCCATGTAGCTATGCACTTCCAAAAATCGGCTCGTCAATGGTGGGCTAGCCTTCGTGGAAATGGAGAAGCCCCAAAGACATGGAAAACTCTACGAGTTTCCATCATGAAGCAATTCCTTGCAAGCGATACAAAGGACAAAGTGCTCACCGAATGGCAGAGTTTGAGGCTTCTCTCTCATGAGTCTATCCACAAATATATAGAAAAGTTTTGGGATTGACATCTCAAGGCTACTGTATTTCAAAAGATAAGACTTTGCTAAGCAAAAGCAACAATTTTGTGCGGGATTATTTAAAGAGATGGCAGAACTCTCAACGACCAGGTTCTATCAGCGAAGTAATTCACTATACCATGGTTGCTTCACGCAGCAATTTTCAACAAGGTGTTAGACGGAATGTCAAGCCCATGGAAAATAAAGACAAAAGTGATGCAAAGAAAAAAATTAATGCCCAATTTTTTTCCCAAGGCCATTCCAACAACAACAACAACAATCGATCCAAGGAGAAAGGAGTTTACAAGGTAAAAATAAACTCTCTCCTGAAGATCTTGAAACTTTTTGCAAGGATCACAAATGTTTTAAGTGTGGGGAGCAAGGACATGGTTATCATTCTTGCCCCAAAATAAATGCTCGCAATGAGACTCCTAGAGCTTCCACTATCGAAGCTCCAAAAGAGGATGCTCATTGTAAAGGATCACCTCTCTCCTATGCTTGGGGAAAGGAGGTAAGGGAGCATGATGTCTTCATCTTGTTTGACCCTGGTTCTACTCACAACTTCATATCAATGGAATTGGCCACCAAGTTGGGCATTCAAGCTTTTGAGATGGGAGATGCTGTAATTGACGATGCCGCTTTCAAGGGACAGCAAGCCTCTATTACTCCCTTGATTGGGAAGTTGAGGCTTCATGTCCAAAGCTAGGTCGACAAAGAAGACTTCTTTATCTCTCCTCTCCAACATGAGGATGCTATCCTAGGGGTACCATGGTTCAACCGCATGACTGCCAACATGAAGTTCCTTGAAAGGAGAATCTCCTTCACCTATAGGGGAAAGAACATGTATATAGATTCTAATGAGTCTGGTCGTACTATACCACTTGTAAATCCTCTTGCTCTTGATAAATCAATGAAGAGATCAGTTTCTGCGTACATATTTTTGTCAAAGAGTCCCTAAAAGTCCCTAATGTTTTATCAAAGGTGAATGGTAGGAATCAAGAAGAGTTAGACTTGTCTAACTTTTTAAAATGATTCCAAGCTGTGTTCATCGATGATATCCCTATGGACTTACCTCCAAAACGAGGGGATGATGACCATCAAATTGAGCTCCTATCAGGAAGCTCACCGCCTAATAAACCTCCTTATCGAGTTTCACAAGCTCAACAAGAGGAGATCATGAGGCAAGTACAAGAATTGGTAGACAAAGGGATAGTGAGGCCTAGCTCCTCTCCCTTTTGTTCTCTAGTCCTTTTAGTACAAAAGAAAGATGGTACATACCGCATGTGTGTGGACTATCGCACACTAAACCATATCACTATCAAAAACAAATTTCGCGTACCTTAGGTAGAAGATCTGTTTGATAAGCTACAAGACTCTACCTACTTCAGTAGGATTGACCTTAAAAGTGGCTACCATCAAAGAAAGGATAGTGAATGAAGATATCCTAAAGACAATGTTTCGTACAACATTTGGCCTTTATGAATATCTAGTCATGCCTTTTGGCTTGACTAATGCACTAGCTACATTTAATTGATTAATGGAGAAAGTTTTTAGATCCTGCCGCAAATTCACTGGAGTGTTCTTTGATGATATCATCATCTACTCCAATTCCTTGGAGGAACACAAGCAACATCTCCAAGTGATTTTTCATGCATTAAGGGAGAATAAGCTTTTTCTCAATCAAAAGAAAAACAAATTTTACCTTCAAGAGATTCAATACTTAGGTCATATTATCTCTCGAGATGGTATCCGTATGGATCCATCAAAGTTGGAGGTAATAAAAGCATGGCCTAATCCAAGGAATCTACATGAGCTAAGAAGCTTTATTAATATGTGTGCATACTATAGACGCTTCATAGGAAAGTTCTCTCAAATAGTAGAACCATTACATGACTTGACAAAGAAAAAACGTTAAGTATTCATGGACTGCTAAGGAGAAAAGTGCTTTTGACAAGCTCAAAGAGAAGCTTACCTCCCAACCAGTCCTTATGCTTCCGGATCTCTCAAAGCCATTTGAGGTCCAATGTGATGCTTGTGGTGATTTCCTTGGAGCAGTCTTACTTCAAGAAGGGCATGCCATAGTGTTAACCCTCACGGCTCACGGACACCCTATCACCTACAACGGACGTTGTATTATTTACTTGGTAGAGTCAGGTACCGGGCTTGTCGGTCCAATAGGAAAAGGGTAAGAGTGATTGCCGATGAGAGGCGCACTCTAACTGGAACATTCAAGGGATTAGTTGGCTAAGCATGGGCGCCCAAGTGTGAATGGGGTGAGCTCATATAAAAGTCAACTAAACCTAAAATTCACTCATTCTCTCATTTGTGCAATAGAAGAGTGCTCTTGCTCCATCTCCATCTTCTTCTTCTTCATCTCCTTGTGTGTGTGTATGCGTGAGAGAGAGAGAGAGAGAGAGAGAGAGAGAGAGAGAGAGTGCGAGAGTGCGATCGAGCATTGCGATGGCCTGACGACGGTGAAGCGGTTGAGCGCGGCGTAGCGGCGTCTCCTTCTTCTTCGCGGCGAGGAATCCTCCACGAAGCAAGCGTAGAGCGGTGAGTGACACACCATCGCCTTCCTTGAGCTTACTAGTTTAGGCTTGTTGTGTGTTTGTGGCTCGCACACGGTGTATCGGAAGTTCCTTGCATTGACACGTGCAACATAAGTGCACATTTTTGACGCCATTGCCGGGGAATGCCGTACATTAAGCTCGAGTAGCACTCTGTGCTTCTCCGTGGTGCAATTTCTATTGTAGGAAAGGTAAGGAAGGAGGGTGTGTGTGTTGAGAATAGGGATTTGGTGTTATACTGTGTGTTTTTTTTGTTAATGGAGTTTTCAAAGGTACTGTGTTTATTCTCTGTGTATTAAGGTTGTTAGTTTTCTTTGTTAATAGAGTTTTCAAAGGTACTGTGTTTATTCTCTGTGTACTAAGGTTGTTAGTTTTCTGTGTACAATAAGTAGGAAGTAGATCTGTGAGAGTTAATAGAGTGTGTTAGTGTGTAACAATAGGTGTATTAGTTAAGAGTATGTAGATAGAGTGTGTGTGTGTGTGTGCTCTTGTGCAAGCCGCGGCGACCTTATCCTTTTAAAAAAATAAAAAAAAATTAAAAAAAAGAATTTTTTTTAAAGAAATAAATAAATTTAAAGGTAGGACCGAAATCGGGAATATCTCCCAGACCCAAGCCCAAGCTCACGCTCAGGCCTAGGCCTCAGTCTCTTTTAAAAAAACGAATTTTAGCTTCACACGTAGCTAAAAATTGATTTTTTGAGGACCAACGGAACTTCAGCTGCTCGAAAATTGTGTTGTAAAGCACACAACAACCCTCTAAGTGATACGCTCGTTTCGAGCTATCACACACTTTAATCAAAAAAATCAAACATTAAAAAATATTAAAAACGTAAAAAACACGAGTGAAAACGGACGCTTAAAAAAGTAAGCGGTTAACCTTCGAGGTCATTGGCCGACGCTTGTAGGGTGCCAAAGGCACATGCATCTGCGCTCTGGTCGTGTGCTAGAGACGGAGCAACTAGAGAGAATTTCGACTTACGCGAGTTCTCAATATCCACCTACTTTAGGTTCCGGACCCTCGGCGGGGACCCAAGGTAGTACAAACCAAGACCCTAACATAGCGGCTAGTGACTCTTCCTCTAACTACGACATCATGGAGGGTTTCCCAATGCCTAATCCCGATAGCTCAAGCCAAGACATGCATGCCATGGGCCCGCGGTCCGGGCCGAGCGTGCTTAGCCGCCTGAAGGAAACCTTTAGTAGAGCCACTTGCTCCGAACATGGAGCTAACGATGTAAATGAGGGGGGTGAGGAAGTAAATTCTCCATTCGTGACCAACATAGACCCTATACCCTTAGAGAATGTGTACGTGAATAGTTCATTCACCGCACCTCCTGACTCTTCAGAGCTATTCCCCTCCGAGGTCATATTACCCGATGGTAGAAGCCTTGCCGAAGTGCAAGAGGTTAAGCGATATATCCTTGCAGCAAGGGAAAAGGAAATTGAGAGCTTACGCAAGGCGGAGCAACGAAGAGAGTTAAAATCGAAAGGGTCTATGTCAATATCTTTGCTAGGAGAGCAATCGAGTGCTCCTGACTTAGCAACCGCTAAGGGCCAACCCCTACAAAGCAACATTGCATCTAGCTCAAAGGACACCCCTAGCACCTCAATCCTAGATGGAGTATTCTTAAATGAGAACTGGGAGTACGAATTACAAACAGAGACTCTGACCGACCTATACACAGGTCACACCTATCACGTGGGTTGGTTAGATGTCCTACAATCCACAATGGGTGCTACTAGTGTGGAGGATCAACAACAAACAGTTTGTGAGGTCATCCATAGGGTTATCGAGTTAGAGAGACAGAACAAGGGGATCAACATGCCTTCAACGGGTCTCATGAGATTCTTGGATACAGGGAAGGCTAAACAACCGACCTTATCGCAAATGGAGACTCCCTCAGTAAGTCCGATGGATCCTCCATATGTTGTTTCGCCAGGGGTCTCAGTGCAATCTGAACCCACAAGTGATAGCTTCATCTTTCCAAGTCTAGCTCATCTTTCCCTTGATGACACCACGGCTACCATGCCTACCCTAATGATGAGCATGCCGAAAAACACGCCATGGACCTCATTTGTTAGTAAAGCACCGCTACCTGGTAGCTCAATGCCTGCAATAGTACCTACAAGTGTGTACCAATCGTATACACCCATGGGTCCTCGTACTCATGTAGTCCCTACTCCTCCCATTATTTCAACTACCTATGCTCCACAACCACAACACCCAGGTTCTTATTTCCATGGGACTATACCGGCTAGCATTAGCATGTCACATCCGACGTTTGCTATGCCTAGGGCCACACATATGAACTTTGGACCACCACCTGGCACAACATCGTACCCAATGTGGAACCCAAGGGCTTCCTATGTGGCAAGCCCGATGCCAATACCTACTCCACATGTCGTCTCTGGAGCGCCTTCACCCACGGTGCCTGCTCACTTAGGTGACTTGGCAACATTTGCTCAAGCTATTGGTCGCTCTATTGCTGAGAATATGCGTAACACGCCTGATAGAGAGCCTAGAAGTAAGGCAGTACAAATAGCCAAGCTCACACAAAAATTTAGTGGAGACGGGAATGTGAGAAAGCATATCGAAGTGTTTGAACAAATATGCGATTCTCTAGGAGAACACAATGACCTACATAAGAGCAATGCTTTAAGCCTAACCTTAAGTGGAAAGGCTGGGGATTGGTATAGAACCCTAAGGGTGGAAGAAAAAACGATTTACCCTACTCTTAGGAGACTGTTCTTAAAAGAATACATACGAGAGGGAGTACTTTGGGGTGTAGCCTCTCAACTCCAGAAAGCCCAACGAGAGGAAGGAGAGTCGGTGAGAGACTTTATTAGTCGCTTGAAGCATTTGAATTCTTGATGTAATCCAAATGAGTGCTTCAACAATAACCAATTGCTTGATAGATTCATTAGGGGATTACGACATGAGGATATCTACAATGACTTAGTCATTAGAGGTATCACCACTTGGGAAGCAGTCACCACCAATGCGATCCAATTGGAGGATAATTTAATGATTCAAGGAGAAAGAGTGTCTGTTGAGTTTAAATCTATTAGCTCACAAGCATCAGGGCATCAGCCAATGACCCTAAATCCTATTGATAAGGAGACAAAGATATTTGAGATGACTTTAGCAGATCTCACCAAGGCTATTCAAGAGAGTCTTAGAGACAATCGTGCTCCAAAGAACAATCATATGTATCCAAGAAGGGAGCAACAATGGTGCTCAGTATCTATGGACCGCATAGTACCAGTGAATGCCCTACTTTTAGAGTAAAATTCAATGGGAACTGCAATGCCTGTGGGAGGTATGGTCATCAAGCTAAGGATTGCATAGTATTTAAGCGCACGATGGCCAATAGACCAACCTTAGCATGGAAAGACACACCTCGAGTGCCTGCATTGATGCCGGCCCCACCTCTTGAACAAATAGCACAACACATGGTCCCTAAGGTCCAAAATGTTGTTCAAACAACACCCTTACCACCTCCAGTGCTAGGACCGCAACCACCACATCCGAGAATCACTTCTGTGAATCAAGTGGGTTGTGAGTCTTCTATTTCTTGTTTGGAAGGCCGTGAGGAAGATATAGATCCTAATATTGCCTATGGGATGGATGTGCTTGAAGAAAGTCCACAATACTACATGGAGGACTATTGGGGACAAGTCAAACCTGTATATCAATTAGCTGCTCTTGTGGCAAGAGGCCAAAATATCAATCACACTGCTAAGAGACCACCTCTTCAATGCTATGAGTGTGGAGGTCCACATCGTGTAGCCGAGTGTCCTATTAGGCTACAAAAGCACGCCACACTAATGCAAACCAATCAAGCGAGCACATCTACAATGCCAATACTCATGTGTAATCGATGTGGCATAGATCATTTGATTGCCCAATGTCCAAATAATCCAAATGCACCGAAGATCACGCCATTAAACTTGATTGAAGTTACCGAGGAGCCATCACCAAGTCACACGATCGATGCTCCAAAAACAAAATTATATTCTTGAGGAAAGAGACACGGCATCAATTGCCCAATCTCAGAAAAAGAAGAAAACACGAAGAAAGAGATCGCAAAAAGCAGCGAAGTCAGACCCCAGTTCAAAGACCAACATAGGGATTGGTGATGACCCCGTATATATGAACGACGCTGAAGAAGATTCTGATTCAAGTGAAACCATGGACACCAAAACGACCACTAACATAGAAACCAACAAGGAATATCTTCATGAGCCACAATAGCCAGGATCCAAAAAGAAGATAGGAACTTACCCAAACCCTACAGAGGAGATTGAGCGAGTCAAGCAATTAAGGATTTTGGTAGAAGATACCCAAAGGGATCTAGAACTAGCACCTAGGAAGATCCAGATTATAGACACCGTGTTCCCTACGCAACAACAACCTCACCAAGTCCATAGACCCTTAGACATACCTAGTGTCATCCAAGAAGAAAGTGACTTAAAGTCATGGGAAATTGGGCATACTCACTTCTTGATGGAAAGAATGTTTATAGAGGGACTACCTGATCCTATCGAAGAAATGGAGATCCCATCTTTCCCACGTCAAGGGACTAAAGTCCAATAGGTGTCGATAAACATTGCGAAATTGATGGATTTCATGTCTTCAGAAGTTAGAACCACCATCATGTCCAAACTATATAAAGACCCTGAGCTAGTCTCAGCTTTTCGAGCCTTCCTCAATGGAGAACTAAAGTTTGGGCTACCACAATTTGCACAGATGGATGGAGCGGGAGAGATGCCAATAGAGGAGGAATACATAGATCCACAACCCAACCTAGATGAGAACCTTGTTATAGAGATACCTGCTAACAAGTTGGGACAATACTTTGAGGGTGATGAATCCAATGCGACCATACCAATCACTACTAAGGGATTAACTGTGAATGGAATCCTTGATGGTGGCGCTGAGGTTAGCATTGTGACTAAAAATTGCTGGGAAGCTATGGGAAGACCTCACCTTGTGACCACAACCATAGTAGTGAAGATGGCCAGTGGGTCTATTGTTAAACCTATTGGGATGCTAGAAGATCTCAAGATCAAGGTCTTTGGACATAAAATAAGGATTACCTTCATTGTTATGGATTTCTCCAAACACACTATGGCATCGGAGGTGATCTTAGGACGTCCTTTCAGGAGGGAAGCAAAAATGGTGCATGACTGGTCTAAGAACCATGTCTACCTGCAGTTCCAAGATTCTGTCATTTGAGTGGATCTTGTTACTGGTCGAGCACATCCTCTAGGAAACAGGTTTATAATTGATCATAGATTTGAAACCACACTTCACTCGGCCCCATTGCAGTATTGTTACACGTGTAAAGCGGACACTGATGTTGGGGAAGATTCTCCTTATATGGATGTACTACCTGGGATGACTGAGTCGGACAATGTGGATTGGTCCACCTATCAGCAACCATAGACACTTGGGGAAATAGGGGGACGACCTGGGTAACACCTGAGGGGGATGAAATACCAACACTGGTACCCTTAAATATGCTAGAAGCAATGCATATAGCTTCTGATGATCTACAAGATGAAAGTTTGACTGGCATTGGAACCAGTAGCACCTCACAAGACTATAGACCACACGATTTGGGGTCAGAATCATCAATTGAAATTGACTCTGAGGACGAAGAATCTGAGTTAAATCTTAGTGCAAATGTGGGGACAAACCATTCAGGGCACAATGGTAACCTACATGACAATCTATCCAAGGGAGCAGAAGACACAAGTAGTGATTCATCTAGTGACTCTTCACTAGAGATCGGCCGTAATCGAGAATTAAACAAGAAGAGTAAGAGATATAAGAGGCGACGATATCGAGCAAATGTGCGTGCTAGAATAAGTGAAAAGAAATCTACCGCAGAATGGCTTAATTATATAGGGGTATGTGATGCTCATCGGAAGTTGGTAGATAACTAGGGTGAATACCTTCAAAGCGTTATGTGGTGTAGTCCACAACCCATTGACATCGCAGAACTAGAGGCTACAGAGAAGCCAAAGTTGAGCCGTACTGTAAGGAGATGACAAAATCGAGAGTTATCTCAACAACAAAAGGAATCAGAAGTGAAATCACAGTCCACAGAACAACATGACTCCACAGACTTACACCCTGCACCTGAACATTTCAAATCCTATACCACAGAGGAACGTAAGGTTGTGTATACAAAGGCTCAAAGAAAACCTATCGATGGGAGCAATGGAGTCTATGACGGTCCAGCGATAGTTAAGGAAATAGAGTTAGCAGACCCAGGAGAAGAGTCTAAACCTGTTTTCGTTGCCCAGGATCAGACCGAGATTGAGGAGTGTGTACTTAAAGAACTTCTCAAGGAATTCAGGGATATATTTGCCTAGACATATCATGATATGAAAGGTGTTCCACCTTCCGTGGTGCAACACACAATCCCCATGAATAGCATGGCTAAACCAATTCAGCAACGACCCTATCCAATGAATCCTAAATATGCAAAAAATTTTGAAGAAGAGATTGAAAAGCTTGTGGAATGTGAATTCATATACCCTATTGAGCACTCAAAATGGGTGTCTCCAATAGTGATTGTGCCAAAAAAGAATGGGAAACTCAGAGTGTGCGTGGATCTCAAGAAGTTCAATGCCGCCACTAGGAGGGACCATTACCCCTTGCCATATTCAGAACATGTGCTTGAAAGAGTAGCAGAGAAGGAAGCTTATAGCTTTTTAGATGGGTACTCTGGCTACAATCAAATCACAATTGCGCTAGAGGACCAAGCTAAAACAACCTTTATAACCGAATTTGGAGTGTTCGCATTTTGTGTTATGGCTTTTGTCTTAACCAATGCCCCGGCTACTTTTTAAAGATTAATAAACACTGCTTTTAGAGAATATTTGAGGGAATTTTGTGAAGCTTTCTTAGATGACCTTTGTGTTATTCCTCTTGGAAAGAACATCTATCATGCTTACAAAAAGTGTTTGAGAAGTGTAGATTGTATCGCATCTCCTTAAACCCTTTCAAATGCTAATTTTGGGTTAAACATGGAGTCATTTTAGGACATATAGTGTCCAAAAATGGGATTTCCACAGATGAGAGAAAAATTAAAGTCATTGCTGAATTGCCACCACCTACAAACTATAAAGGAGTTCAAAGGTTCATGGGCCATGTTGGTTATTACCGATGGTTTATTTTAAACTTTGCCGAGATAGCTCGTCCTTTGTACAAGCTTCTTATTGAGTTCCGATGGACTGCGGAGTGTGACCATGCTTATGAGTCATTGAAAAAGACCTTGACTAGTGCTCCTATTCTACGAGTGCCCGATTGGAATGTAATTTTTCATGTGCATATTGATGCATCGAACTTTGCTATTGGGTGTGTTCTAGCTCAACCAGGAGAACATAAACTGTACTACCCCATTAGCTTTGCAAGTCGTCAGTTGAATGATGCCGAAAGAAACTATACCACTACAGAGCGAGGAGGTTTAGGTATGATTTATGCAGTGAAGAAATTTCGCTACTATCTTCGGGCCCCAACAAGTTTGTGTTCTATGTTGATCACCAAGCGTTGTTGTATCTAGTAAATAAACCTTGTTCCACGGGAAGAATTACACGATGGTTGTTAATTTTCCTTGAGTTTGATTTTACCGTTGTGGTGAGACCTGGTAAAAGACATGTCATGGCGGATCATTTGTCTCGCATACCCAATGGTGAAGCCCCTATTGGAGTCGATGATGAGTTGCCCGATACTTCTCTATTCCTAGTCGAAACCATACCTGAATGGAGTGAGAAGATTGTGAACTTTCTAGTTAATGGTTTTCCACCCAAAGAGCTTCGTAAAGACATAGCTCGAAAACTGTTAAAAGAATGCGAACATTACTCTCTCATTGCAGGAACTCTCTATAGGCTAGGGAAGGATGATATTCTTAGACGTTGTGCCCGTGCGGATGAGTATTTATACATACTGCAAGAAGCCCACATGGGTATAGCCGGAGGACATTTCTCAGGGGAACTAATAGCTAGAAAGGTGTTGCAATCAGGCTATTGGTGGCCAACCTTATTTAAGGATGCATCACTTTTTGCAAAAGGATGTGATGAATGCCAACGTTACAAGATCACACAATGAAAGGATAGGATGCCCTTACATCCTGTTAAAGTGACTCAACCATTTGAAAAATGGGGTTTGGACTTTGTAGGCCCAATTAGTCTGGCAGCTCGTAGCACTCAATCTCGATATATTATCATTGCCACTGACTATGTGACAAAGTGGGCGGAAGCCAGGGCGACACGTAAGGCCGTCAACTACCAAGTTTCTCTTTGAGAACATTATTACAAGATTTGGTTGTCCCTTTGAGATTGTGAGTGACAATGGTACTCATTTTATAAATGGAGTAATAAAAGAACTCACTACCAACTTTATGATAGCTCACCATAAGTCCACACCTTGTTATCCACAAGCAAATGGCCAAGCTGAGAGCACCAATAAGACCTTAATCTCTATCTTAACCAAAACGGTGGAAGCTCATCGCATAGATTGGGATTTAAAGCTTACATCACCTCTATGGGCTTATCGTACTGCGTACAAAGTTGCCATTAACTGCACACCATTCAAGATGGTGTATGGCCAAGAAGCGGTTATGACATGGGAGTTTGTCATTACTAGTCTTCGAGTAGCTTCTCAAGAAGCTTGGGATGGTAACTCCTTAGTTGAGCGATTATATATCCTTGAAAGGCTAGATGAAGAGAGGCAATTAGCTGTGCAAAATGCACTTGTGGAGAAATATAGGAGGAAGAAATGGTTTGACCGTCACCTAAAGAACAAAGATATCAATGTTGGTGATAAAGTCCTTATGTATGGAGTGCGTAACGAAAAGAAAAAGTTGAAATATGCGGGAAAAGGACCATATAGAGTATGTGAGATCACCCCACAAGGAACCATTCGTGTGGAGACTCTTGATGGAGTTGAAACCATTGGATTCCTCAATGGAGCAAACTTAAAAGATACTATGATGCTTTAAGCCAAGAGGAGCTACGTGCCATCCATACAAAAAATACAGCCAAGGCACAAACAGAATTGAAGAAGATACAAGCTCAAGCTGAGGCTAAGGAGCGACAACAACGCATAAGACGAGAACAAGAGGCTAACCTTGGAGTCACACATGCATTCCACATTGAAACCGATGAGGATTGGTCGGCCTCTGACACACCTCTACGATACCCTATTGAGCTAAACAACACCTATGGAAAAGTGCTATATAAAACCTTATTGGACACGGGTGCTAAATATACTCTGCTATCATATGGGGTGTGGTGTCAGTTAGGGAAGCCACCTCTATCTGAGAGTATTATCCAAGTCAAGGGTGTCAACAAGAAAAAAACTGCGGTTTTTGGAATCTGGCACACTTCTGTCAGTTATGACAATGGGGTTGTAGCTCAAGACTTTTTGCTCATGCTTGTTGGAACTATGGAGGGTAATATAAACCTAGGACGCACGTAGATGATAGCCACCAAATGCACTATTGATTGGGGGACAAGGGGTGTCATAACACAAAAACCAACTCTTAGCCCTGCCATGCAAGCCATAGTCCCTGAGATATTGCCTCTTAAGGAAATAAAACCCAAAAAATTGCATGTCCAAGAGGTTGAACCATATGTCCCCATAGCCCAATTCTCTAGAGCTTCAACTGATGTAGCTGAAATAAAGCTTGAGACACACAAGACCCATCCCAATATAACAAAGAAAACATACAAGTGGGTCCCTAAAGCTTCTTTAGCAACCATAGCCAATGCTAAAAGACAGGAGCCTGGTAAGAGACGTCCCATTCGCCCCAAGAAATGTAAGGAAACATGGCGTTGGATTCATAAACGACTATTGGAAGCCCAAGGCTACTATCAAGGAAATGATCAAATCTGGGTGCCAAAACGTAGATTGTGTTCTTACTTGTCACCTGACCCATGTGAGCCCAATCTAGTAGCTCCAAAACGAATCAACGATCGTGGAAAGGAAAAAAACACAGAATGCTACACACCTGCTCTAGAGCTAGTTTGGGTACCGAAGAAAGAACGATTTGTTCCACCTAGCTCAGGAACAAGGGAATCAAATGAAGCTTCTTGCTCTTCAATTAGTTCTTTTACGGAAATAGAAGCTTCAACACAACCTCCACCTACCATTGTACATATCCATACAAGCAAGAAAGAGTTTGTACCTCCCATTGTAAGTTCACCACCTACAACAATGTTGCAAATAAAATCATGGGAGAGTACCTTACCACCCTTGCAACTAGATGAAATGCATAGGGCGGTCAAAAAATATTGGTTAAAGCCTTCACCCATAACAACTTGGAACAATTGGTTTCAAAGGGCGACGAACACATTTCAAACCGTATGATCTACCCAAGGAAGGGGGGAGTGTTTGTTGATAGTCATCATTCACTTACTCCCCTCTCAACCTTCCTCCCTGACCTCTCAATCTCCCAATCTTAGGGAATGTATATATAAAGACTTATACTCACAAAAACAAAAATAATAAAGAGCAAGAGCAATTAACAAACGAGTATGCACAATAAAAGTCAAAACATTGACCCAGACCTACGCATTTACATCCGGTACACTGAAACAGAAACCTATGTCATCAAACACCTTTGATCCTCAGCACTCAAGTGATGGAGGGTAGGTAAGATTAGTACGATAGGAGTGTTTCTGTTTTAGAGTTGAGTAATTACCAAAGTTCTTTTTTCCCACTGATGTGCCTCCTAGAGGTATTCTTGTGTTTCATAGTGTGTACAGGAACATGTTGCCGTGGTTAGGATTTGGACCTTCATGGAATCTTTCTCTCATCCACTTTTCAAATCAAGCGCGACCATCAACACAAACATGTGTTTCTTGTCCATTAGCATTGCCCCTTATCTTTTTTTGCATCCATGTTTGTTTGCTTTAATTGTGATTTAGCATAATATTCATCACATTTTCTTAGTATCAAACATTTAATTCAATGTAATTTTTTGTCATAATCACTTGTCTAGGTTTAAAAATTAAGCAGTCCGACTAAGCTAGTTTGACCAAGCTAGGCGTTAGAGATCTTCTCTTAATACCATGGGGAATGCCTTCCTAATAATTAATGGTTACTTAGGTTCTTAATCCGATTTAGGCAGCATTGTGTGAAATGTACTAGGGCTTTCTAGTGGGCTTAGTCCCTATTGACCTTTAGCTTAAGTATTATAAAGGGAGTTTACTAGTGTGATGAGCCTGGGGAAGTGTAACAATGTTATATGACCCCCCAAAGTTACAAAATTAAAATGCTGAAAACGAAAAAAAAAAAATCAAAGTGCCACAATGTAAAATCTTAAACTGGAAGAGAAATCTCAGCTTGATTTGGTACTTTACTCACATGTATCGCCTATGGTACTAGAGCCCTAGAGGTTCCCAGTGTGGGCGCTTTTCCTTGAAAATCAAAAAACCCAAGGCATACAAAATAAGCACACACATCGAAATTGAATCACTGTGAAAAGACTTTGGGGGGTCAAAGAAAAGGTAATCAGTCAGGCGATGATTTCATGAGAGATTCCTTTTATCGTAGCTTAACTACAAGGTCTTCTAGGTATAGCCTCTAGTCAGCCCTCGAACATGAAATACTTGGCTCTCGCGATTAAACAACTTGATTGACCAGAGAAAATTAAGAAGCTTACCCATGGTATTAATAGTCGATCTCTAGTGCCTTTTGACCGTTAAATTAGCGACCCCAGACTTGTTTAATTTTTTACCTTTACATTTTTTTATGCATTTGATTATATTGCAATTTAATGTTTATTGCTGACAAATTGTTTAAAATTCTGTTACCAATCAATTTGTCTACCTAAAACTGCATATGCTTTTTAATCGCTTATGAGAATGCTATTACTGTGCCAATGTTGTTTGATTTTGTGGTGACTGAACAAGGCTAAGGACATTCATCTCAAATGCTCTTCCACCTCGACGAGCGATCTTCAACTCAATAGCTTTCGAGGGTGGAATCTACATCAGGAAGGGGGACATGTTAACTCTCACGGCTCACGGACACCCTATCACCTACAACAGATGTTGTATTATTTACTTGGTAGAGTCAGGTACCGGGCTTGTCGGTCCAATAGGAAAAGGGTAAGAGTGATCGCAGATGAGAGGCGCACTTAACTGGAACATTCAAGGGATTGGTTGGCTAAGCATGGGCGCCCAAGTGTGAATGGGGTGAGCTCATATAAAAGTCAACTAAACCTAAAATTCACTCATTCTCTCATTTGTGCAATAGAAAAGTGCTCTTGATCCATCTCCATCTTCTTCTTCTTCATCTCCTTGTGTGTGTGTATGCGTGAGAGAGAGAGAGAGAGAGTGCGATCGAGCATTGCGACGGCACGACAGCGGTGAAGCGGTTGAGCGTGGCGTAGCGGCGTCTCGTTCTTCTTCGCGGCGAGGAATCCTCCACGAAGCAAGCGTAGAGCGGTGAGTGACACACCATCGCCTTCCTTGAGCTTACTAGTTTAAGCTTGTTGTGTGCTTGGAGCTATTTGTGGCTCGCACACAGTGTATCAGCAAGTTCCTTGCATTGACACGTGCGAAATAAGTGCACACATAGCATATGAGAGCCGAAGGCTCAACACGGATGAACATGTCTTAGGCATTTATGAGAAAGAGCCGTTAGTTGTTCTACATGCCCTAGACACATGGAAGCTTTATCTATTGGGGACTCCATTCATTTTACGAACATACCATCAAAGTCTCAAGTACTTCATGACGTAAACAAAGCTTTTCGACAAACAAATGAGGTGGGCAAATTTTCTTTCACAATTTAATTTCCACATTGCTCACATTATTGGTAAGCACAATCAAGTGGCTGATTCACTTTCACGACCACCAAAAGTTAATGATGTGTCAATAGAAACTCACAATGATCTATCTTCTATGATAGATGAGTATGCTACTGACCCTGACTTTAAAGACATAATGTCAGCCCTTGCTTTGGGGAAGAAAGAGGAACCATTCACCTTGTAGGATGGTTATCTTCTCCATGAAAATAGGCTATGTGTTACCCACTCCCTTCGTGAGAAAGTCATGTATGAATCCCATGCTCCTCCCTATGCGGGGCATAGAGGCATTCAACCTATGTAGAAGTCTACAGTGTCACTTTCACAGGACACTCAGTTAGTTGGTCTAGTCTGGTTCACACTAGACGGACTCTCTGGGCTGGGCAGTGACACATGGCAGGATACGGACGGAGGTCTAGTGGACATCGTGGCCAGTCACCACCACCACTCACTTTGGAGATTGGCTTAGGTGGCTGACATTTATGGGCCGTTAGTGGATCATCTTCTTTGCATCTAGTCCAGCGTCGTGGTCTAGAGTATAGTGTCTGTACACACAACACGTTTCACCATCCCTACACATTTGAGCCTCGACACCCCATTGTACCTGTGAGTCTTGGGCTGGAGCTGAGTGTGCTGCCACGACAGAGTCTGTATCAGTTCTTTGAGATAGTCAATTCATATGTTGTGGTCTGTTGTTGTTGTGTCTCTGTGAGCTCAGTTGTTGTCTATTGTTCCTTTGTTCCAGTCTGTTTTGAGTGAGATAGTCACGCACTTTGCACTAAGGAGCACCCACTGTAGAGAGCACGACACACTATCCGTGCTACAGGTGCTCTCATTTTGGCGATCACGGTGGGATCTCAACTGAAGTCTCACTCTGTGAGGTATAAATCTTGAAGCTAGTTGTGTCTATCTAGCTTCGCCTACCTTGCCTTGCATTGTTCTCCTCTTGCCCGGGTCCAACTGGTCTAGTCCTCTCTCACCCTAGTCATCTCTCGCCTTGGTCTAACCAATCCTCATCTTTGGTCTAGTCCTCCTCGCCCCTATTCCAACCTGGGTGTAGTCACTTGCTTGGTCTAGTAGAGTTTAGACCAGTCTTCAGCCAGTTCAAGGTTTTCTTGCCCAAAGCTTGGTTGGATTGGTGGTCGCTGCATGACACATACAAGGCGTTCAGTCGAGCATCAAAGCGCACTACTGAGTCCTCTGAAGTACTACAACAGAAGACGAACCTTCATACCTAGTAGAAGTCCATCAACCTCATCACCCATACCTCCACACATGACATCCCCCATTCCTCCATCCGATGCCACATCTTCCAGATCACCTTCTCCAGTAAAGCTCTCTCCTATTGTGCTACAGTAGGCTATTGAGCAACGGGCTCCTGAGCAAGGGGCCATGGAGGTGTTGCCTAGTGTTTTGGCCAAGGTAAACGTCAAATTCCCTACCTTTAAAGGACTCTCTTCAGAAGATGCTGACGACCATGCAAGGAGGTTTGTATCTCTCTGTAGGGGTCGTGGTCTTAACAGAGAAGATGCTTATTTGGTAATCTTTCCATCTACCTTGGATGGCTTAGTAGACAAATGGTACAGCCAGTTTGCAGATAACCATTTTGCAACTTGGGCCGCATTAAGACAACAATTCTGTGCAGCATTCAGTCCAGGTGACTACCAGGAGAAGGTTTTGGATGAGTTGGCCAACATGGTGCTCCAGCCAGAGGAGACTTTTGCAGAGCTTATGACTAAAACCAAGTCTCTGGTTTCCAAGCTTCCCGAGCAACCCGGTGAATTTATGGTTAAGAAGTGGGTGGAGAAGGCGCTTCCCAAAACTTCTCAGCAAAAACTCCGAGAGAGTCTCCGACCCGACGCCACTCTGGAGAAGTTCATTGCAGCTGCTACTAGGATAGAGGGGGCTAGGAAGCTGTTCACCAACTCTCCTCACGTAGAGACCCCTTCAGTGTTTTTGGAAAGTCCTTTTGATCCATTAACTTCTTTACGCAGGGAATTTGAAGCCCTTAAGCTACAGCGAGCTCTTCAAGAGGAGAAATCGATCTCTCTCAAATAGGAGAAGGCCCCACATCACGAGGCTTTGGATCAAATCAAGAGGGAGCTAGAAGAGATTTGGTCTCAGCAAGAGACTAAGGCTATGGTATGGTGCAGCTCGTGTCGCTCTCCAGGACACCCTCCACATGAATGTCCCCGTCGGGCTTATTGCCACTTCTACGAAAAGTCTAGGCATGAGGACAAGGACTGCTACTACCTCAAAGGATTGCAAAGTCTTGGTCCTTCTCTTCAACAAGGGCCAACACCTGCATCCAACATGGTTTCTTTATGTGGCCATCCACACCATATGCCACCTTTGCTGACAGCCCCTCCTATGCAAGTTATGCATAGCACTTTTCCCTTTCAGAGCTTTTATCATACCCATGCTCCCTCATCACCTCAAAGCTTCTATGCTCCCTCATCACCTCAAAGCTTTTATCATACACATGCTCCCTCATCACCTCAAAGCTTCTATGCCTCCACCTCCAACTCAATGCACCAAGAGCAAGGACCACCTCGCCCTTCGACTCGCCCTTTGAATCGGCCCATTTTGTGCTACAGATGCGGGGAATATGGGCATTACCAAAGCAAATGCTCCCTGCCAAAAGGGTCCCCTCCCTACCGTCATTTCCCCGAAACGAAGGATCACTACAGTAAGGATTGCCCTAAAATTCATGCATCCACGGCTTCGAACCCAAGTCAAAGCCAAAATGAGTTTGCCTTTCCCAAGCTCAATTTGATAGCAGTTAGCATCATTTCTCAACCGCCCCCTTCTACCCACGTGGTTACCCCTCAGAATAAGCCGCCGCAGTTGGCAGAGAGCCATCGGGCATCCTCACCCAGGCCCAGAGAGCGGCTCTCGGTCTTAGCATTCCAGCAAGTTCAACTCCCCCACACATTCTCACACCAATGGATACCCTGTCTTCAATTGTGAACAATCCATCCCCCAGTGCCATGAAAGAATCTGAATCTTTGCTCTCCGATATTGATGAAGCTTTCTTGGAAGCAGTTTTGGATCTACAAAAGATCAAGGTACCCGAGAAACCACTGGTAGAATAGGAAAAGCTTACAACAGAGACAGTCTTGAAGAACACCTTCCAACAAGTGTCCCTCTATGACATGCTGCGACTAGATGCGAATTTTAGAAGTGACACCCTTGCTGTTATTCAGTCACTTTACCCCGGAGTAAGTCCTAGTGGCGGGCAACTCCCAGTGCGACCATCAGAGTCCTATATGATATCCAATCCCGGTGCTCCACTCACTGATTATAGAAGCCCTCACCTGATAGTGTCCATGTTGGGTCGGCAATTCTCAGGAGTGATAGTGGATGGTGGATCTGGCATCAACCTGATGCCCGAGTTCACTATGTTAGCTCTAGGTCTACAGCCTACTTGCCTTACTCCCTTTACAGTTACATTGGCTGACCACAGGACAGTCTACCCCGTGGGCATAGTGGATAATGTGCCTCTGCAGGTACAAGAATTTATTTTTAACTTGGATTTTGTTGTGGTTCGTCTTCCCTAGGTTGAGGGCGGTTTTCCTTCGCTCATTGGAAGACCTTGGCTGCGACACACTAAAGCACTTCATGATTGGGGAAATGACGCAATGTGGATACATACTTCTGGCTCCCCGATGCAACCCATTCTCTTCCAAGGAGGTATGGATCCCGTGGTGCAGCAAGCGTCTTTGTCAATGGAAACCAACCCTGAACAAGAACAGCCTACTACACCTGAAGGGTCAGACGAAGATCTACTGGAGTGGTTAGAAGCTACCAAATCTATGCCCGGTTATGGAGTCTCTATTCACTCCTTGCCTAGAGGTACACTTTCTTTCAATGTTTCCACAGTAACTAAACCTAATGAGCCACCTGAGACAACTCAAATATTGAAGTTCATAGAAGCTGCTTCTGATACGCCCTTGGTGAAAGTTAGAAATGGGAAGGAATCTCCTGTATAGGAGTTCACCCCCCCTCAAACATCATCCCCAGCCCCATTGGTGTCTGCTTCTCCAACCAGAGCAAAGCTATCATCTGTGTCTAGCAAACGCCCTTCAGAGAGCCTGTCCTGCTTGATAATTTACCTACTCATTTGGGTTGTCTGCTCCCTCCTCGCCCCTATCTACCCCTATCCCCTCAACCCTACCCTACCCTCCCCCTCCCCAACTAGTCCCCCTACCCCTCCCAAATTCATCCCCCCCCCCCCCCCCCCCAACTCGTCCCCACCCCCTCACACACTCTCGCCCCTACCCACCCCCTCACACTCTCTCACCCTACCCACCCCTCTCTCCCAACTCGCTCCTACCCACCCCCTCACACTCTCTCGCCCCTACCCACCCCCTACTACCCTACCCTCCCCCTCCCAAATTTGTCCCCCCCCCCCCCCCCCCAACCCAACCCGTCCCCCTACCCCTCCCAAATTCTCCCCTACCCAACTCGTCCCCCTACCCCCTCCCAAATGCACCCCCCCTACCCAATTCGTCCCCCTACCCCCTCCCAAATCCCCCCCACCCCCACCCAACTCATCCCCCTACCCCTCCCAAATTCATCCCCCCACTACCCAACTCGTTACCACCCCCTCACACCCTCCCGCCCCACCCCTCCCAACTCGTCCCCCCTCTCTCCCAACTCGCCCCTACCCACCCCCTCCCTTCCCCTCGCCCCTAACCAACCCCCCCTCGTCCCTACCCACCCCCTTCCACCACTCACCCCTATCTAGACCCCCTCGCCCCTACCCTTTCCCCTCTCGCCCCTATCTAGTTCCCCCTCCCCCTCACACCTATCTAGTCCTTCCCACCCCTCCCAGCCTCAGCTTCAGCCTCATCTCCCCCCACCCCACTGATCCACATTGTTGCCTTTAGTAGCCTCAAGCTCCCTTTGCAACCCAAGAATTATCGACAAGGAGTCTGCATTTCAATATGCCGCTTGAACCCTTCATTCTCTTCCTCAACAACTAAGACTCGCCTCTGCAACTCCTTCAAGAGCCTCTCATATGTCTCGTTCAGAGCAACTGCACTTCTTTGGTTTTTAGCTCGAGAAATACCAAGAGTTTGTTGCAGCTCTTCACACTCTACTTGGAACTTCCTAGAATTCTCCTGAACTGTTGTCATCTTCACATAAGAATCCGCCATCCTGTGTTCGAGCAGAGAAACCTCCTCCTCCAAGTGTTGAATTCTCTTGCCAGCTACAATCATTTCTTGCATGGTTGGGCCTAGCACCTGCTTCAAGAAAGATGTACTATGCGGTACCTAGTGGTTTTATTTCATAATTTTTCAGTATTTCCTCTCATCGAGACTATTTCGTGTCATCGAGACGATGAGCGATCTTGTGGCGGGCAACCTGTAGTAGCAGGCTACAGTGTCATTTTCACAGGACACTCAGTTAGTACAGTTGGTCTAGTCTGGTTCACACTGGACAGACTCTCTGGGCTGGGTAGTGACACGTGGCAGGATACAGACAATGGTCTAGTGGACATCGTGGCCAGGTCATCACCACCACTCACTTTGGAGATTGGCTTAGGTAGCTGACATTTATGGGCCGTTGGTGGATCATCTTCTTCACATCTGGTCCAGCGTCGTGGTCTAGAGCATAGAGTCTGTACACACAGCATGTCTTCACCATCCCTGCACATTTGAGCCTTGACACCCCATTGTACCTGTGAGTCCTGGGCTGGAGTTGAGTGTGCTGCCACACCAGAGTTTGTATCAGTTATTTGAGATAGTCGAGTCATATGTTGTGGTCTGCTGTTGTTGTGTCTCTGTGAGCTCAGTTGTTGTCTATTGTTCCTTTGTTCCTTTGTTCCAGTCTAGTTTGAGTGAGATTGTCATGCACATTGCACTGAGGAGCACCCACTGTAGAGAGCACGACACACTATCCGCGCTACAACCTACTCTTCGAGGAATAGAAACGTACTTTTATTGGCCTACCATGAAAGTGAACATACAAGAGTATGTTTCAAAATGTGTGGTATGCCAAAAGACCAAGTATGATAGAGGGAAGCAAGCTGGATTACTCCAGCCATTGCCAATTCCTAATTCGCCAGTGGAGAGTATATCCATGGATTTTATCTTTGGATTACCCAAGTCTATACATGGGAATTCGGGAATATGGAAAATAGTCAACAGGTTTAGGAAGCAAGCTCACTTTATCTCTGTCAAGAAGACTATTAAGGCACACCAAATGGCAACTCTCTTCATATCCCAGATTTTCAAACACCATGGATTGCCAACATCCATCGTGTCAAATAGAGATCCTAGAATGACCAATAATTTTTGGAAATGTCTCTTTGAAAATTTAGGTACAAGATTGAATTTCTCTTTGGCCTATCACCCACAAACGGATGGCCAAAGTGAGATAGCCAATCTTATGATTCTTGATCTACTAAAGACCTATGTTACAGAAGTAGATCAACGCTCACAATGGGAAAAGTACTTACCTCTTGTAGAGTATGTGTATAATAATACTATCCATACTTCTACGGGAAAAGCGCCTTTTGAAATCATAGAGGGAAGACCTAAAAGTCCCTTGCTACTTAAAGTACATGGGAAGATCTTCGCTGCCGATGAGTATAGCCGTGACCTGCAAGCATCTTTTCAAAAGATTAAGGAGCCTATATCCATATCCCAACTAAGGCAAAAATTTGCTGCTGACAAGCACAAAAGATCCTCAACGTTCAAAGAAAATAATTGGATCTTACTTAAGTTTCCTAAGGCTCGATTGAGGCAAACAACGGGCAAAAATCCTACGGGCTATCAAAAGTATTATGCTAAACTAGCAAAAAGATACTATGGTCCTTTTCAAATTTTGAAGCCAATCAATGAGGTGGCTTATCAACTCAAGTTGCCTAACCATTAGGTCATACACAATGCTTTTCATGTAAGCCTACTTAAGCACTACAAAGGAGAGCCTCCAAATGAACCAATTATTGAAGACCCTCCCGAAATTGAAGACGAAGAAGAGGTGCTACAACCCAAAGCTATCCTTCGGCATGAAGACAAGGTACTACAACAATGGTAAGCTTATCCGATGGTATCTTATTAAGTTCAAAAATTATCCTTTTGAAGATGCTAGATGGATACAAGGAATCCAACTTAAGGATAGTATGAACCTTGTCAACACTTACAATGCTACATTAGAGTAAGCAAATGTACATGTTTCTTTTAAATGATCAATGTTTTGTCTTATAAGACTAATTTTCTCTTTATTGTGCACAAATTTAAGTAGTATGCATACTAAGAATCATCTTTGGGATGACTACGTCTCTCAAACACCATGTAGAATTTGTCACTCTACTTGGGAGGATGAAATGGACTAAAGAGCAGACATGCTTGTGGTAGCTATGTCTCCCAAGCAGCAAATGGATTAGTCATCCATCTTGGAATGATGTCGTAGGGTAAAAAGGGATCCTCTACCCGCTAAGACAAATTGACTAATAACTATGGCTTTATCTCTTTTACCGCATAGTCAAGGACGACTATGATTTCAAGAGAGAGGTAATGTCATTAAATCTAATAACTAACCAACCCAAATGATTTTTTCATATTAAACTGATCATTTAATGTGGGATAATAAACGGGAACAAGGGTTAGAATATAGACATGTGCTTACGGATCTATCTCAACACGGGGCCAATGGTAAAGGGGCTGAGAGATGGTCTGTCAAAGAGCAAGGCTAACTAATGGAGCTTAAAAGACCTTAGGGTTAGCTTCATTAAAGACCTCCAATGGTTAGTGTTAAAAGTCCTGTGACCTTAGGAAAGCTAGGGATGAGCTTGAGGTGGGAAACTTGCCTTTGAACTTAGGCACGCTAGGACTGAGCTTGAGGTGGGAACCCGACCTAAACTTGCCTTTGACCTTGACCTTAGGCAAGCTAGGGTTGAGCCTGAGGTGGTAACTCCACCTAAGGTGCTTTTCATGCTTTATGACTAAGGTACTTGAGGTACTTGTCATACTTAATGAGTAAGGTGCTTGACAAGCTTCCTATGCATGGGGGGTAAGGTACTTGAGTCAAAAAGAGACCCTACAAACTTAATGAGAAATTTACTTGAGAAGCTTCCTATGCATGGGGGGTAAGGTGCGTGAGTCAAAAAGAGATCCTACAAACTTAATGAGGCTTGAGTCAAAAAGAGACCCTACAAACTTAATGAGGAAGTTGCATGAGAAGCTTCCTATGCATGAAAGTCCCAAAGTTAGGGGAATCTTTGACCTAATCTTCCACTCACCCAAAGGGCACCCCTTTTCTCAAAGGACACATGGGACACATGTCAGACTCTCCCTAAGCTTAACCACATGGTGTGCTTGAATGCTATTGGTTGGTCTAAAGAGGGGTCCAATGAGCTTCTAGTTCCATCCAACAAATATCTAGATATTTTCAAGCTCTCTCTCTCTCTCTCTCTCTAACGGGTAAGGAGGACACTTGTCAAAAGACTACCCATGTACTTGACTGCATGCTGCATGTGATTGGCTAGGGGGAGAGGGGTCCAATGAGCTTGCAGCATGTGGAAAAGTCACAACTCGCCCCAAGAAAGCAAGGGGGGTGCTAGGGGGATATACACCACATACAGACACTCATTTTGTGGAACTATTCTCACTTGGTGAAAGTTAAGGAACACCACCTCCTTCTCCAAGCTTGTGAGAAGTGAGAGCCTACATCAACACTCTTGGCTATGGAATGCAAATCCAACCAAGAGCCATGCTTCAATGCTTAAGCTTGTCACCTTCTCCATCTTCATTACTATGCTATTATGTATGCTAGCAAGAAGAGTAATGATAAGTGAGGAACTATTTCTTTCTCCTATGGAATGTTTCTTCTTCCTCTTTCCTATCCTCATTTCCTGCTAGCTCTCTCCACCTTCGAAGGTGTTTGAGGCCTTGGGAATGAGGCTTGGGATAGTTAATGATTTCTACAACGTTTATGTTATGCTTGTGATGCATGAAGCTTTCCATCTTCATTGCATCAATTAGGTCACAAGGAACACAAAGATGTATTGTACCAAGCCTCTCTTGATGGGAGAAACTATAATACAAATGCCTATTGGAGGGGGCACCCGCTCCGTATGAATCTGGTCCTCAACTATTATCATGTTCTCTAAACTCTCTCTCTCTCTCTCTCTTGCAAAAGTATTGTTCATGCCAAGTTAACTAAGTACCATGTTTATGTTGCTTCCATCAATTAAGCTCACCCGCTATGCTCACAAAGTAATCTCATAAAAGTGCTTCATCTAATTTCCTAATTCCACTACCCTCAAAATTCATAGGCCATTTCCATTACATTGGTATCAGAGCATTTGGTTTCTCTTTTCTTGCTTAAGAAGAGAGGTCCTTAAGTAGCCTATTAATGGTTGTTTTTGTTTATTATATTAGGGTATGTGGGACTGGGATCCATTATCGGTTTTGTTGAGCCCACCATATCCCACTACGTGGGATATGGTGAACACCTCGAGAGATTTTCTCTTAATAATGGAGTCTTTTTAGACTTTCCTACGGCTTTACCATTATTGAGCCATAAGAAGTCCGAAAGGAGCTATCCCTTGGCAACTTTGCTATGTTAGACTTACTCTACTACTCTCTATAATTAACCAATTCGAGCCGTGGGTGTAGATACTTAAGTGCCTATTTTCAATGGCTAAGAGGAGTAGCAACTAAGGTTTTGAATTGCCAAAGAATACACTAAGTAAACACGTAAGTTTAATTAGCATGACTGAAAATAATCAAGAGCGTAGAATGAACATTGATAACTTTGATTTTGCACATGAAGGTGTCAATGATGATGGCCCCTATGTTTGTCAATTATCTTGTCACTAGGTTGCAACAAGCTATGGGCAACCCCACTTTGGAAGCCGAAGTTACTCAACAACTTTGTGCTTAAGGGATTTCCTTTCCTCTCCAAAAGGAGAGAGAGCTTATGAGGCCTCTTGATGAGACCCCCAAAAGAAGACTCTCTCCCATACGAGAGGAGGGATCCAAAGATCAAGAAAGCAATGAATCCCTAAATTCCTCCGAAGATATGTCTCCACGAAGAAGGCGGACTAAACGATCGCCAACCGGACTACACGGCCAGATATTGCACATGTAGTGGGAGTTATGAGAGGTTCATGGACAATCCAGGTAAAGAGCATTTAAAAGTTGTAAAGTGCATACTTAGGTATCTAAAGGGAACAACAACATATGCTTTGTATTTTAGAGGCACTGATATTTTCTTTCGAGGGTATGTTGATGCAGATATGGCAGGTGACAAAGTTACTCAAAGGAGCACTACTGGCCACGTCTTCACAATTGGAGGCACATGAGTAAATTGGGCTTCAAAGCTGTAGAAAGTGGTTTCACTTTCTACCATGGAAGCAGAATATGTAACAATGATGGAAGCAAGCAAAGAGATTTTGTGGCTTCATAGATTCTTGGAGGAGCTTGGATACAAGCAAGACAATTGTGTCTTGTACAGTGACAGTCAAAGCGCAATCCATATTGCAAAGAATTCATCCTTTCACTCAAGGAAAAAGAACATCAAGGTGAGATATCACTTCATACATACTCCTTTGGAAGAGGGACAACTAAAGCTAGGAAAGGTGCACACACGTGAAAATTCTGCAGACATGTTTACAAAGGTGGTCAACAAGAAGTTGAGATTTTTCTCATCTTCAATCGGTATTCAAGGATAAGGAGCCATGATGGAAAGCAGTCACAGGTTTGGTGTGGAGATCAGTCTCCAAGTGGGAGATTATTAAGTATGGAGTCTGATTTATCCCTTATAACTTTTAGTCTAAAAAACACACATTTGTAAGGCCCCCATTATGATGAGAAGCCATTGTGGGTAAGAAAAATTTATCGGCGAAAAACCAAAAATTCATGTCCATTCGTCAGAATATTCTTTTTTTGTCAAATATTATGGTCGGATGGTGGTCGGATGGTGATCCAAAAATGGCCGATTGGCCGATGGCCGGTAGTCAATGATCGGTGGCCAAATTCAATAACCGATGGTCGATTTCTAGGAGGACTTGTCTTCTCAAGGGTGGCCACACATAGACGCATGAGAGAATTCAACTAGGCCTTGTCTACACAAGGGTGGCTACACACGATTGCCTCTCATAACAGAGGGCAACCCTTTTGGCCTATAAAAGGAGGCCTCTTCTACACACAAAATGCATTGTGAAGTTGGTGAGAGTGAAGCAAGGCAGGAGGTCCATTAAGGGTATAATCTCTTTGTGACCTACTTCTAGTTTGAAGAATCCATTGAGTGGTTGCTTTCCCGTGGACGTAGCACATTGGGTGAACCACATATATAATGTGCGCTCTCTCTCTCTCTCTCTCTCTCTCTCTCTCTCTCTCTCTCTCTCTCTCTCTCTCTCTACTCCTCGTGTGTGAAAATCTCGGGGGATTCACTCCATATACAAAACAGGATGCCACCTGCCGAGCGGTCAACTTTCATACAACCTCTATATACGACTCATATTAAGGAATATGACCACCCTTTCTACGCTTATACAAAAGTCAATGCAAAAAACTATCATACCCCTATCTTACATAAAAAATTTGAGTCTCATATGATCTAACTAAGTAAAACTAGTCAAAGAGCGTGTAGCATAGTGACCAGCAATGTACGAAGGAACCACTTCTGTTTATAACTAGATGTGCCCTCAATGTGTCTTAGTTTGACTTTCAAACTATGTGCTCGTTTAGCATACACTTTAGCTACTCGTCCAATTATGACCCATATAAACTACTCAAATAACATGGTTATAATGTTGTGTTAGGTTATCCGTGCCAATTTGCATATATACAAACTCTTTATAGCTTTCATCCCTCAACAAATGAACTATAATAACAAAACAAGCAATTGATACAAAGAAGTGTTGGTTCTTGCATATATCTTGGTAGCTATTGACTCACAAGTTTGAGGCAAGACTCTTTTGGGAAGCCATGATTTTGAAATACAAAAAATTCCTCGCATTTTCCCCTTTTCTCACTCCATGCCCCCCCCCCCCTAAATATGATAACTCATCCATTATTTTTAAGCTTAGGAGATAAATTATTGGGGGCCTACCCCTAACTTATATGCTTATGTAACTTGTAAAAGAACCCCCCCTCCCTTGCACTTACATGGTGTAGTAAGTTTTCCATGGTGAATCCCCCCGGGGTGAAAATTATCTCTCTCCATTAAGTAAACTACTCTTATATCTACTTAGCTACCCCCTATTTCCGAACATAAAGTCCTTTACAAAGTCAGGGCAGCTACAAAATGGCACCCTTTTAACCTCCACACTCTAGATGATCAGGCCCTCTGGTGTGCTATTGTTTAAAAGCAACTGAAAAATCTTATGGGTTTGTCCACTCGCATCACCTCCACTAGACTATTGTTTTCATCTCAAATGATTTTCCTATTTTCTTGGATGCCTCCTATGAGATTGATGACCCGTATCTCACTCGGATCCCATTGTGAATTCTTATACTTGTGTTTCTTTACCTCGCTTCATAGAGGGACTTGCATTGGTTGAAGATGTTGTGGGTGCATTTTTCATTGCCACTGCAACCCTTGCTTGTTTCCACCATGTTACCCTTGCTAAAGTTAGGACTTGACTTCTTTCTCCATCAAATTAGTTCCTAGAGCTATTGGCTATATACTCTTATGAAGAATGGGGTCATGATTACGTAATAATAGATCACATGATCTGGACAACACTGCATCATTTTTCATTAGACTCCATTAGGATGCTTGTGGTAGCCCTTGGACGCCTCCTTTTGAGATTGATGATCCATATATCAGTTGGATCCCATTGTGAATTCTTGTACTTGTGTTGCTTCCATCTCCCTTCATAGAGAAGTTTTTCATTGCCACTGCAACCCTTCCTTGTTTCCACCTTCTTACCCTTCCTTAAGTTAGGACCTGACTTCCTTCTCCATCAAATTAGTCCTTAGAGCTACTGGCAATATACTCTATGAAGGACGGGGTCCTGGAGCTAATTTGTGTTCCACTACGTAACAATACATCACATGATCTAGATGACACCACATCATTTTCCATTAGACTCCATTAGGATGCTTGTGGTAGCCCTCCAACGAATGCATGAAATTTCCTTTGGAACACACCAATATGACTTTATGCTCTTTTCTCCATTTTCTATTCCACTACATGTTGCCTTGCGGCCAATTGGGATGTGTCGTATCATCCAAAAATCCTCGTTCACTTTTTGTCCCACCACATACTCTCTCCTACTTTTTGAACTTCTATTAAGAGTAGTCTCAGCAAACTAAATCTTTCTAGGGTGTCCTACAAATTTTTATCTTTCAGTGTATACATTGTACACTGGTCAATGCGAACTGGAATCAACCTCAAGGTCGATTATTCTATTTCCCACTTGTGGTGAAGGGACTCGGGATCTTCCATCAAAGAAATTTTTCCTCAATACATTGAAGTTCCTATAGTGAACATGTTGACCATTGTCACAATCTTTACATGAGTGTTGTTTGCCATGCGTATGAGGGTCTCTAAACTAGGACTCAAGCCAACGTGATTTCCCAAGAAGTAGGAAATATTTGTTGTGCTTTGTAGTATTGTGTTTTCCATGTCTATTGTGCACGTATCATATGTAGAGAAATTCCTCCTAAACTCTTTTTGTGCAAGCCAACTACCATGTTTTGACTTTGACAAGTTTGGTAATAGTAAATAGAAATAAAACATGCTAAATGATAATTTAAAATAGAATCCTACAAAAATATTACTACAATCTACACTGCAATTTGAAATACCTTCTTCATGTTTATGTCTCTAGTATATGCATGGAGTATATTAATCGAAGTTAATTTTAAAATATCCTTATTGAAATAAATCCTTTATTACAAATTTTTAATGATTTTTTCTTTCCCAAGGAATTATTAAGAGAGGATAGACTTTTATGGACACATCACTCTTTTATCCACCAATTGAAAAATTTTGCAATATGTACAATTAATTGTTTCAATTCAGGCATACTAAAAGCACACAATGTCAGAAGACACTTAATACAAGGCTATTGAATGAGCATGTAAGAATTTTTATTGCCTATTAATAGTTTTATCCATCAATAAAAAGAAATCAACAAAATGACTTTGGAATTTGATTTAGCTCAAATTCCAAAGTCATTTTGTCAATGATGAAAAGAAATCATCAAAATGACTTTGGAATTTGAGTTAGCTCAATTAAAATACGGAAGAAGTTTTCAAGCATTCAATGCCTCACATGCAGTAGAAAAGTCTATGCCTAACAAAATAAATGAACCAATGAACGAAATAGATTAGCATAGATGAACAAAATAGCAAAGCCAATGTTCTACTTCTTGTTGAAACTTGGGAGCATGGTGCACAAAGGATTAATGGCTTGGAAGAATACAATGTACATTCATTGATGTGGTCAAAGAATCTCAAGCAATGACGAGAGCAAGGAGGGGTGTAGCATATATGATCAAAAAGGAATTGGAAGATTTTGTATCAATTGTAGAAGATGACAAGCACAAATGTTATATATGGCTAAAGATTACGACACCAAAAAGAGCACCCATTTCGTAATCAATTGCTACATTCCTCAGCATGATTTCCTATTTTATGATCACATGGATAGAGATCTGTCATTTATTGATTTAGAGGAGGGAATTGCTTATTCTAGATGCAAAGGTTATGTTATTATCTTTGGGGGTATGAATGCACTCACATACACTACAACACGTCACGCAAAAACCGGCGTAGATACCGACGAGACGAAGTTAGTTTTAAAAATTAAAAAGCATTGAAATAGACATCAAAAAAGACATCGGTCTAGTGTCATCAGTATAAGTATCGGGATATCTGGCGTCAGAATAACCTATGAAATAAGTGTCTAAACAAGCATTCGTATATGCATCGATAATTCTATAGCATATTCTGACGCTGCTTCGGAAGTGTGTATCGATGCATGTACATATTCTGTACCGACAACCAAACCTGCAATTTTTTTTTGGGCAGAGAGGGCTGAGAACTGATGCTACATGTACTGCAGCAAAAGAAAACAAGCCTCTCTACCCAAAGGAAGAGTGCACAAGCAACCGCACTCCACCTACAAGCTAATGCTAAAGAGCGAGTGTATGGCAATTAGTAAAATTGTAAGAATAACATAACCACAAAATCAAAAGCTTGATCATGGCATAACGGCATAAAGATTTTATAACCATAATTAAAACATGAGTTGAAAATTGCAAAACCATAAACATAACCCATTTGCCATACCATAACCATTACCATAACTTGCTTGTCATACCATAACCATAACATCCATACCATCATTGCACAACCATAACCATAACCATAGCCATATAACCATAACCATCACATGATTGCCATACCATCATAGCAAAACCATAACCTTAACTTGACTGCCAAACCCTACCATAACATCTGTGCCATACCATAAACCATAAACATAAGCACTACAAATCTGTACATATGCAAACAATCACTGAGTGAGACTGTATCAAGAAGACCACAACTACCAAAAAGATTGTACCAAAAAGATTATATAAAGATGACTGGGTAAAACTGTATCAAGAAGACCCTCATGGTAATGCCTCCCAGTCGACATCCTCTTCCTCCTCCTGCAGCCGGGTCAGAAGGGTCACAAGTCCATGTTGGTACCCATACTTCTCCTCTCGGCGTGCCGGAAGGCACTTCACGGCAACTTCCTGCAAAATTTTGATTTAATCATGAGATAAATCTTCAAATAACATATATACTTTCAATAATTTAAAGCATACGTATAATACTTACAAACTCATGTCGAAGCGTGTCGTAGCCTCCACTCCCAAGATGTGACGCTCCAGCAGACTCCAAACGTGCTCTGGCTACATCTCTCTGCTGCTAAAATCTCTCAGGATTGTCTTGTGTCTCTCGTGCAATATCCGCCCACTCCTCTGCATCCAACCATGCCAGCTTTGGAATGTCAGCATTATACCTGTCTCTCGCCTCTGACCGATGGTGTGACATTGTGGGCTTTGCCATGCCCAAAATCCAGGGATTCAAGACTGTATCATACCCCTTTGCCGGCCTGTACTCTCTGTGAATGGCCTCGACAATGTAACTCTTTCTTTCATGATCGAGATTATCCCAAACCTCTATCACAGAGTGACCAAACTGAATTATACAAAGCTGCCGAATCCTCTATCCCATGGCCCTTTTTGAACCTATCCACCACAACAGCCCCATCCCTGCTCTTGTACACCTTGCTAGGATCATGCTTGTGTGATCCCCAAGGTGTACGTGGTGTGCCAATCGGTGAACTATCTACTATAGAGAGTGGTGGACACTCTCTTGATGGTGTGGACGCATCAGTAGAACTGCTACCACAGAAACCACCACCTCCAAAACGATGCCTACCTCGTCTTGAGGATGAACCACCCGTCGGTGTAGGGGGCACATGAGTCCTAGACGCAGGGGGAACACTCGACTGAGGTGTGGGGCCTCTCAGTGTAAGGATCACACTAGTCCAAGCATAGGGTCAGTTGTAGTAGGTCTAGAGGAACCTGCTACCCAAAGGTTATGTGCCATCGCGATCTGCTCTGGTGTGAACTAAGACAAAAACGAGCCCATTTGCTTGGGTGACATGCCGGTCGGAGTGACAGGAAAACTAAAACTAGGAGAGTATGTCTCATCGGCCATGGCTAATCATACACAAATAACACCCACAAAATACATTACTTTATAGAAGAAACGCTTAATCAGTACAAATAACAAATAAACAAAGCTGCAACACAAATGAATGAATCTAAAGTATATTGTAGACTAATAAAAAGAGTTTTACAAAAGAGTTCCTAGCAAAAATCATTAGTTAATCTCTCATCTTCTATGAGATCTGATACACCAAAGATGTCTATCTCAATCTGTAATTTTGCATCTTTGTCATCAAACTCTACGTCTTCGTCTCTCTTCGTATCAGCTTCAGTATTTGACACCTCATCTCTAGGTTCATACAATTGCTCACTGCTGACATCCACCTCAAAATCTAAACTTAAAGTTTTCGTTGGTCCTACGCTTTGTTCATGAATCACCTCTTTGACCTCAACATCAAATCCTTCACACACTTGCTTGCTCCATGGAGCAACTTGAACGACATAGAGCGAGCACGGTTTAGACAGATCATTCTCATCATTTTCTATTCATAGTGGATCGTGTGTGAACACAACTTGTTCACAATGCTGCGGAAGTATGAATGTATCCCGTGCATATGTCCACATCCGCCTAGAGTTCACTTAAATCAATCCACTCTTGTCTTTACGCACAGTTGCATTAGGGCCACTGGTAATAACTTTGAACCACTTGACATCAAAGATAAACATATCAAACTTTCTAAAGCTAATCTTCAAGATGTCTTGGATGTAGCCAAAGTATTCAAGTTGGCTAGTCTCTATGTTCTCATACCTGGCACTACTCCTACTTTCTTGGACGAAGCTTGCCCTAACACCATTGTTGAAAGTGACCCTTTGTTCGTCGATCCATTGCACTCTGAAGTGTTTTCTATGTGACCACAAAGCTCCATATTTGTGATACTGCAACCACAAAATTGAAGCAGAATAAAAGTTATTAAAGCAATGTGATCATGTGGAGCTCAAAAAGGAAGTTGTGAAAATATACACGCCAATCGCAACCCCTTGACATCTCCTCTTCCTCTTCAGTAATCAACACTTCATTCCTCTTTGCCTCTGAGATTGTCACATCTAACCACCGCCCAAATGGAAAGTTAGGCAATTTTTGAAGATGATCTGGAAAAGGAAGGTTTCTAGTGGCACGGTTACGCTTGAATTGCACGCGATATGTCAAGCGTTGTTGCTCTTTCCCTTCGTACCTCTCTAGCCACTTTGCATGATGTCTAGGTTGAGAAGGAAAAATCTCATAACCTTGTGATGTCCATCTTCCTAATGATGCCCTGTCCCTACGGCTCGTCCCCTGTCACCTTCACATTGACCTCAGTAGTCCACATTCGGGGTATCTCTGGATAAATTGAGACAAGAAATTCATTGATGAGTACAAGAGTCTCTTGTACAATCCATCCTTTGGCCATGCTACCCTCAGGGCGAGCCCTTTGACGAACAAACCCCTTTAAAGTCTTCATAAATGTCTCCAAGAAGAACATCCACCTACTATGGACCACCCCACCAGCAACTGCAACTTCATCAACCACATGCACAAGTACATTCATTTGGATGGTAAGAATGTTTTTTGGAAAGTACTTCTCCACCATGCACACTGCTTCAATAGCATTTAAGAGTGCTGCATTGATGATGTCTTCTCTTATCTCTTTTGAACTGATCCAGTGTACCAACTCACTTATTTTGTAGATTTTTCTTCTAATGTCATCTGTGAAACAACCCTTTATGGCAATTGGTAAGATGAACTGTAAAAATTTATGCCAATCGTGGGACTTAAGACCACTGAGATTGGCATCTCTCATAAAAGCCGTTTTCAAACATCGCATGCACCATGTGGGAGTCTTGAATGAAGATATAGTCTTCTTCACTTTTTGCTCTTCTGCACGACTCAAAACCCATGGACCTTTTGGTATAGAAAACTTTCGAGGCCACATCTCTGGCATTCGACCCACAGCCTGTAGGTCATCTCTTTGGGCCTTGATCTCCCTTTTTCCAATGATGGTTTTCCATATGATCTCCCCCACATTCTTGAAGATGTGCATTGTGTCAAGAAAATGATTAATTAGCAGGTCACTCCAGTACGGAGTTCATGGAAAATAGAAAGTCTTTTCATTCCAGGTGGCATCCAATCTCCCCTCTCCAGTCACATGTTTTTCCAATTGCTCACTTTTAGTGGATGCATGTCATGTTTGCATATGTTTGGTCCATGTAGCTCATGTCCTTCAGGCCAAAATCTACCATGCTCCTCGTAGCTCAGAGCGGCGGAAGCCAAGTCGAGGACCACATTTCAGACATGCATGATTGCCCGAGTAACTCAAGCCTGATACATCACAAAATTATAATATAAAAGCGTTGGCATAGCCAGGAATCACATGTGTGTGAGGATTTCAAAGACACTTACGTGAGCACTCATGCATGGTCCACATTAGAATGCCTTGCACATGTACATTCCATCGTCCGATTGGTCGGGACATGTCAACCACATCGATTCCTGTCCACAAGATTTGGAGCTCTTTTATAAGTGGTGCCAGATAAAAGTCCATGTTCTTTGCTTTGTACTTTCCTGGGACAATCAATGACAACAACATATTGCCCTTCTTGATAGCTAGCCATGTTGGAAGATTATAATTAACCAGACAAATAGGCCACGTGCTCCATGACAAACTCCATAATCCGAATGGGTTTACTTCGTCCATTGCCAGACCAAAGCGGATACATCGAGGATCGTTCTTAAATGTAGGCCAACTTTCCTCTATGTGCTTTCATGCACGAGATTAAGCAGGTACCCACATCACACCATCTGTCGATCTAGTATTTGAGTTTCCATGTCATCAAAGCAGCAATGGACTGGCACTTGAACATGCTCTTTATTCTTCGAATGATAAGAAAGTGTCAAAGGACCTTTGCAGGGATAAATTTTCCTTGTGTGTCCTCCCTGTACCTGTTTGATCCACAATTGGGACACTGTTCCAAATTTTCATACTCATTGCAAAAAAGTATACAATCATTAGGACATGCATGTATTTTGTGATAATCCAAGCCCAAATTAGTAAGAAGCTTTTTAGCGGCTGGATGGGTAGGGGGCATGTGATTCCCTTCTGGCAAGATTTGCTCATTGAGCAATCTGTCGTTACATGAATAAGTCAGCCCCTTGATCACATTATTGAGCTGTAATTCGCACTTTATCATGCTTAGGATACAATGTATTTACCTGAAAAGCTCTGTGACTGAGACGTCAGACCAATCGTAGACAGACTGCAAACTAAGCATTGCCAGCGCGGTACGGAGAACTAAGATTTTTGCACCAGTGTAAATCGGCATGCGTGCAAGCCTTTGCATTATCTCGCCCTCTTTATCATTGCTATCATGCCATCGATATGAACGGGATGACTGAGGCTGGTCCATAGTATTGCATTCAATGTTGTCGTCTTCTATGTTTGCAATGATGGGATCCATGTCAAAGAACGCGTCCAAAATCTGCTCCATCTCTACTTCTTGAAATGCCACATCAGGTATTTGTTGGGAGGACTCAGTCGATGGCTGCTCGTTTGAAAATCGTCTTTTCTGGGATGAAGTTGGAGCATTATCTACATGAGGAGTTTGCCTTTAGTCTCTAGACCATGAGATCGATAATGCAGGTTTTGTAGTTGCTCTATCAGAAAGACACCGTGATTGTGTATGTGTTGGTTGCAGATTTTTTGTTTTTGAAAGATCTGATGCTTGCAATGCGCACAAGGACACGCCATCCTATCGTCCATACTTTATCTACCAATGATACAACAAATAATTAAAACACTCTAGTTGTTATAACTACACACTACTAAGTACATCACAATACATGACAACCTCACATTCTCTAGCCAGTGCCGATCCCTGCACACCTTGGTTTAGAGGTGCATGGAGATTAGGACCACATTGTAATAGTCTCATATTTATTGGTCAATGACTATATATTAAGGTTCTTGAAGTCTATGTGCACTTTTGAAGTGCGATTGCGTTTTTTCAACTATTTGCTGCTAGCTCTAACAACCTCACATTCTCTAACTAGACACGATCACCGCACACCTCGGTCTAGAGGTGCTTGGAGATTAGGACCACAGGGTAATAATCTCGTCTTTATTGGTCAATGACTATATATTAAGGTTCTTGAACTCTGTGTGCACTTTTGAAGTCCGATTGCATTTTTTCAACTATTTGCTGCTAGCTCGAGCTCTAATAACCTCACATTCTCTAGCCATGTCCGATCCCCGCACACCTCGGTCTAGAGGTGCACTGAGATTAGGACCCCATGGTCAATGACTATATATTAGTGTTTTTGAAGTTTGTGTGCACCTAACCTAACTATAACCTAAACTATAACCAAATTAAACCTAACCTATAACAAAACCTAACCGAAGTTTGTGTTTTTTCTACTATTTGCTAGCTCTAACCTAATTTATAATCTAACCTAACCTATAACCTAAACCTAACTTAACCTAACCTATAACTTAACCTAACCAAAGTCCGTTTGCATTTTTAGAAGTACACGAGTCATCTTCGAAGTCCGTTTCCGTCTTTTCTATTATTCATTAACCGCTAGCTCTAACCTAACTTATAATCTCACCTAGCCTATAACCTAAACCTAACTTAACTTAACATAACCTATAACCTAAACCTAACCTATAGGCTAACCTAATCGAAGTCCGTTTGCGTTTTTTGAAGTACACGAGTCATCTTCGAAGTCCCTTTGCGTTTTTTCTACTATTTATCGTTAGCTCTAACCTAACCTATAACCTAAACCTAACCTAACCTAACCTAACCAAAGTCCATTTGTGTTTTTAGAAGTACACAAGTCATCTTCGTTTGGCCGCTAATAGATGGACGTTGTGTTCAGATAGTTAGAACTTATGGTATGGTGTGTAAAGCCGTTTAGGTTAGGCTGCTCCAAATTGGATTAGGATAGCAATTATCCATTTCAATCCTCTTAGGGCTATCCAGCTAGGGTTAGTGTCTTAGGACTAGTGTTGGATTAGCCGCTAGTAGATGGCCGTATTTTGGAGTGTTAGGGTGCGCTATGTAAATTTGCCTAGGTTTGGCCGCTTCAAATTGGATTAGTGTAGCGTTTTTCCATTTCAATTTGCTTAGGGCTAGCCGCTTAGGATTCTATGGATTCTGGTTTGGCCGCTAATAGATGGCGCACCGTGTTCGGACGGTTAAGACACACTATGTAAAGCGGCTAATGTAAAGCTCTCTGAAACATATAGGGTATCGTTTAGCCATTTAGTCTGCTTAGGGATAGCTGCTAAGGGTTATTGGCTTTAGATTAGCAACTTTTGTTTTGGCCGCTAATACATTACTATATTTGGAGCGTTAGGGTAGGCTATGTAAATCCGCTTAGGTTTAGCAACTTTTGATTTGGTCACTCCAAATCCAATTAGTGTAGCGCTTGGCCATTTTAGTCTGCTAATAGGGTTAGAGGGTTATGGTTTAGACATTGGTAGATGGTCGTGTTTGAACGTTTCACCGATAAGTGTTTAGATTAACATAAAAGTACATAAGTTCTAACTGTCCAACACAACGTCCATTTATAACCTAAACATGAGTTAACTTAACATATAAGCTAACCGAACTTTTTACGTACAACATATAACTTAACATAACCTAACCTATAACCTAACTTGTTGCCTAAACCTGACCTATAATCTAGCTAACCTATCCTATAACCTATAACCTAACTTATAACTTAATTTAACCTTTAATTTAAACCTAACTTAGAACCTAACCTATAAGCTAACGTAGCCTAACGTATAACCTAACTTATAACTTAACATATAATCTATATATACCCTAACCTAACCTATAACCTAAACTAAATCTAACCGAAACCTAAAACCTAAACCTCATCAATCGCATAATTTCAAAAACGATATCATTCAAAACAAAATTTCTTCAAAACAAGATTTGTGCATAAACCAAAACAAATTTTTTTCATAATTCAAAACGAAATTTCACAACACAATCCATAATTTTTTTTTAAGCATTGAAAGTTTAAAGCATGAAGTTTTCTTTTACAATATACAAATTAATTTAAATAAATTTAATATGCATTAAAAGTTCAAGCACTCACATGCAGCCTATTTGAGCAAGAAAAGGTGTTGTCAAACCTGCAAAAATGCACGCACACACACACACACACACACACACACACACCATGTTAAACCATAAACCCTAAACCTACAAGTAAAGTTGAAAACAATCTCACCTTAGCGCTATGGAGTAGTCCACGAGCAAGATTAGCACCTCCGACAACTTGTTTCGCACCACATCTGTAAGAGGTGAGGAGGAAGACAGTAAGAGAAAAGGCGCAAGAAGAAGAGAAATGCGCAGGGAAAGACCCGCGGGTTTGTGTTTTTGCAGGGTCTATCGGTACAGGTATCTGTGCAGGCATTGAAAAGGGTATTCGTACAGGCGTCGGAAAGTGCATTCATAAAGGCATCGGAAAACACATTGAAACAGGTGTCAAAAATTTAAAAATGAAAATTTTTTAAAAAATTCATCTCCCTCCATACTTATCTACACATATACCGACGCCTGCCATTGACGCCGGTAATTTGGCATCAGAATTGAAGTGACCTCTTGTAGTGATAAGCAATGCAATATGAAACACAACAATTTGATATGCCATACATTTCAAAGGAGTTAGAGAAAGTTCACTTGTATGGTATTCTTCAATGGATGAAAAAGAGTTGAATCACTATGGAAAGCTACTTTTACACATGTGCAACAATACAAGTATAGTCATTTTCAATTATGTATCTTTATGGAGTGGAACTAATGGATTTACATGTAAAAAACACAATGGGGATAGTGTGATTGACTACATACTACTCTCTAAAGCCATCATGTATCACACAAAGAGTTTTATGTTTGGCCAATGGACCCTAAAATCAGACCATTGGACCTTATGTATTGACCTTACATATAAAGAAACAACTAAGCATAAAAATATGAGCCAAAGTGAAGAAAAGTTATCTCTTTGTATGGATTTCAAATGGGCACCAGTGTATATTGAAATGGTTTTGGTGCACCATTGAAAACTAAATGGGAAGCTTTCAAGAAAGTTATTTGTGCCTTTTCTTGGACTTAAAAAAATTGACACTTGACTTCCCATGTTCTTTTCTTTTGAATCAGTACATTGTGTGAATGCAAATGACTTTGATAGTCATCTTTGTCCTTAGTTGCTTTTAGCTTTATCCAGGGCCTTCGAGCATGTAGATAATCAAACCACCTTTTGCATGATCTGCCTTTGTTGATATCGTGGACATGATTTATGGCAAAGTATTCTTCAGCACAAGGGCACCTACTTGTGGAAGATTTTGGAGAAACTTGAAGGGCAAGCAAATTGAGATTTTTAGTAACTTGAGTCTTATGGATATGTACACGCATGGTAGGCAACTATATGAGCAACCAAATGCCATAAAGATGCCAATTTATGGTTCACTCCCATGTATGCCCTCTGTTTTTAGTATTGAGGATGTATGCGGTGGGCTTGAAAATTAAATGGACAGGTGATTTATCACATCATTGGATGCACATCATATTCAACCTTGTACTTCAATATGGTATGCCTTGCGATTAGAGCACTATATTTGGTCAAGGCTTTGCATAAACGAGTGGATGTAAAGAATATAAATAAATACCATACTATAATGATTGTGTCTCTTATGCAAAAGTTTTTTGGGTGCATAATAAAGATAAAATTGTGTGATTGGCTCTAAAAAAAATGGAAAACATGCAAAAAGAAAAGGAGATTTTTATCAACGTCATAGAACCATTGAAAATCTTATCACTCTTTATATTCTCATGGAGAAAATTTGGTTGAAAGGCAAGCGATGGTATTGTAATTTTGTGGACTTCAAGAAAGCCTTTGACATGATTCTACATAACAATTTGTGGAGAAGGATGAAATAACTTCAAGTGCCAAGTGAGTTTATGATTGGGTTTTATCGAATCTATGAGAAGGTGGTATGTCAATTGTGCATGGGAAGAGAAACTTCAGAACTTTTTCACTATTGGGGTTAAACAAGGATGTCCATTGTCACCAACTCTCTTTGGTAGCAATCATAGATTTTTAAAAATGGTACTTGACTTTATGTAACAAGAAGGCATTGAAGAGGTTACTCTTTGCGATGTGGTACTCTTGCTTTTGTTAAATGCGGATGATGTAGTGCTCCTATCACACTCTTTAGAGGATGCAAAAAAACTTATAGTTGTCCTTGTGAACTTTTGCTTGCATAGTGGCTTGATTGTGAATGAATCCAAAACAAAGGTTATGCTTGTGAAAACCAACACCATGCATTGTGTACAACTATGAGAGACTCAAAGTTGTTTGCAGCTTTGAGTACCTTGGCCTTCATGACTTGGCCAATAACAAGCGCTATGAATGCATTGTGCATCATTTGGAAGTTGGGATGAGAGCATACTATGCAATTGAAAACATGTGTAATGTGGGGATGTCAAATGTTGGGTTCTCCAGAAGCACCTTTTTGACAGATGGTGACATCAGTTCTTCTTTGTGGACTTGATGTGTGCAACAAGAGCATCTCAAAGTTTGAGAATGCCCAAAAGCATTTTCTTACAAGCTTTCTCCAAGTTAAGGCACAAAAACCATTTATGCTCCTACTCCTTGAGTCGGGATGATCTTTTCCAATTGAGGTTATGGGCATGGAAAGGGTTGCAAAGTACATGATAAAGATGCATCAAAACCCCTCACATTAACTTCCTATAATTGCATGGGAAGCAAAAAAAAATAAAAGACAAATAAAAGCAAGATCTGGAGCACAAGATGGATGCAATAGATAAAGAAGTGGTTTGAGAGATGGGATGCATGATGCTTCAATAGACTCCCAATTGAGTGAAGCTTTTCTACAACTATGTATAATGGCTTGGGAGGAATCCAGTGGGTTGTATTTTATACATTATAACACCCATAAAACCATGTTCTTTGCTGAAAAAGAAAACTGTACTCACCTTTATATGCTTTGAGCATGTCCCCTTGTTAATAATGCGCACTATTGCAGCCATTCATCTTAGCTCCCACTCCCTTCAGTGTGAGACAAAGCATTGGGGCTATGGAGAAGAGTCAAATTAACTATGCACATTATGCTCACTACAAGTTCAAGAGTCTAAGTACCACACACTACTAGGATACTCTTCCTCACATTTGAACTTGTTTGTTTCCCTCACATTTTCAGCCATGACTTACACCACACACTTTCCTCTACCAACCACAGTGTTGGCTCTCCATTGTGACTCTCATCACCACAATCTTGAAGCATCAAGAATAACTTATCAACCCCATACATAGCACATGACATGTATCTATGGTCCCATAGGTCATATTTCACCTTCGAGGATGATAATAAAATCTCTCTCTCTCTCTCTCTCTCTCTCTCTCTCTCTCTCTCATGGAAAGCAATTGTATTGTGACTTTAAGAAAGCCTTTGATATGATTCCATGTAACAATTTGTGGAGAATTATGGAAGAACTCCAAGGTCCAAGTTTATGCTTGCGGTTTCTTGAATCTATGAGAAGGTGATGTGTCAATTGAGCATGGGAAGAGGAGTCTCAAAAAAAAAATTCAAGCACTATTGGGGTTAAACAAGGATGTCCATTGTCACCAAATCTCTTTGATCTATGCATCAATCAATTGGAAAAAATGGTACTTGACTTTATGCAAGAACAAGGCATTGAAGAGGTCACTATTTGGAATGTAGTAATCATGCTTTTGTTGTATGCATCCCAAGCTGTAATACATTAGCGTTGTAGAAAAGCTTCATTCACTTGGGAGTCAATTGAGGCATCATGTAGCATGTGTGATGTATCCCATCTCCCAAACCACTTCTTTATGTCTTGCATCCATCTCGTGCTCAAGATCTTGCTTTTATGCGTCTTTTGAACTTTTTTGCTTACTGCCCAGGCAATTTGTAGGAAGTCAATGTACGGGATTTTGATGCATCTTTATCATGTACTCCACAATTCTTTCCATGCCCATAACCTCAATTGGAAGAGATCCCAAATCAAGAAGTAGGAGGATATGTGGTGTTTGTGTCTTAACTTGGAGAAAGTTTGTAAAAAAACGCTTTTGGACATTCTCAAACTCTTTCCAAGTAGACTTTGAGATACTCCCACCCCTTCAACTCCATAATGAAGAACTGGTGTCACCAATGTGTCAAAAAGGTACTTCTTGAGAACCCAATACTTGGTGTTTCTTGCATTACACATGTTCTCAAATGCATAGTATGCTCTCTTTCCCACTTCCAAACGACACATAGCACATTCATGCCGCTTGTGATTGGCCAAAACCTCAAGTCCAAGGTACTTAAATCTCTCAACAACTTCAAGTGTTTCATTGTTGTACACAATGCATGGCTTCTCCTCATGCTGGTTTCTGCAAGCATAACCTTTGTTTTGGATTCATTCACAATCAACCCACTATGCAAGCAAAAGTTCTCAAGGACAACCATAAGCTTTTGTGAATCCTCTAAAGTGTGTGCTAAAAGCACTAGATCATAGGAATCCGGTGGGTCACCCTTCATACATTACACCACCCATATTTCCCCCAACTACAAAACGATGTTTTTTGCTGAAAGAGAAAACCGTAGTCACCATTACATGCTTGAGCGTATCCCCTTGTCAGCGATACGCACTATCGCAGCCATTCGGCTTAGCTCCCACTCTCTTCGATGTGAGATAGGACGTTGGGGCAATGGAGAAGAATCAAATTGATTGTGCACATTATGCTCATCGCAAGTTCGAGAGTCTAAGTACCATACATTACTAGAGTACTCAACTTTTGGTCACATCCGAACTTGCTTCCCTCACATTTTCAGCCATGACTTAGACCTACACACTTTCCTCTCCCAACCACAGTGTGGGCTCTCGATTGTGATTCTCATCACCACAATTTTGGAGCATCGAGAGTCACTCATTAGCCACACACATAGTACATCACATGTAACTTTGGTCCCATAGGTCATATTTGACCTCCAAGGATGATAATAAAATCTCTCTCTCTCTCTCTCTCTCTCTCTCTCTCTCTCTCTCTCTCTCTATATATATATATATATATATATATATATATATATATATATATATGCCTCCATAGACTATTCCCCTTCTGCACTCCTTCTTTGTCTACTCGTTCGCTCCCTTTATTTACTCGTCCACATACTTTCCACATGGCATGCCACATGGATTCACACATCGTCTTTCAAAAATCTAGCTTGTATGCTTATGTGGCATAGGCAGCATGTGGCATGCCACATAGACCACGCGCCATGAGGATTTTGTAATTATAAAATCAAAGGGTTTTTATATTGATAAAAATTCAATTAAAACGTTTAGAAAAATAGAAAAACATATGTTTTGGAAAAACAATACAAAAATCAATACTTTTCACGCACCGTCACAAAAATCTAGCTCATGCTTATGTGTCATAGGAAACACGTGACATGCCACATAGACCACACATCATGAGATGTTTGTAATTATAATATCAAATGATTTATATATCAAGGAATTTTCAATTTGGAATGTTTAGAAACATAGGAAAACATATGTTTTGCATGGAAAAACAGTACAAAAATCAACTCGATCATTCATTCATTGAACTTTTTGATCTAAAACAAATAAAATCAACCTGGTGCACAAAACCATCGTGGTGAGAGGGACATGGTCATCTGGCCACTGTGGTGGGCAAAATTTATGTTGCAAAAAATTTGGTCATGAAAATAGCCATTGTGATTGGGGAGTCAAAGAGGTCATGGAAACTTTTGAAAAAACAATAATGGTAGGGAATATTGGTTACCTGGAAGTCAAGACCACTTTGGGTGTGATTGCACATGAAGAAGGTAGTAGACTAGCTATGCAACTACTAGCAAGAATGTAGATGAGGTAGAGAGGTTCTTTGCTATGCAACATATGATAAACATTATGTCAAAGTGTTAAAATGTGATGATGATGTAGAGTATGAGGACTTGGGTGCATCCAATCACATGACTAGCCATGGTGAATGGATGAAGGACTTAAAAACTTTAAAGAGTCTTGCTTATGTTGAGACTGAGGATCATAGAGGTCCTGCTACTATGCAAATAAGGAATGTGCCATTTTCTTTGACAAATTGCAAGGTCAAGTATTTGGTTGATATGATGCACAACATTACAAAGAACTTAGTTTTTCTTGGGAAAATGGTTCAGAAATATTTTCAACGTAGGTTAATTTAAATGATGTGTGTGGAAGAATATAAGAAGAATTAAAGGCTCATTGCACAACGAGATGAAGGGAGAGGGAAAGAACAAGAGAAGGGGAGAGGGAAGCAGAGGTGGATGCAAGAGTTTAAGGGAGAGTGAGCGTGTGAGTAGAAAGTGAATGAGAGACTAGTAGAGAGAGAAACATGAAAGTTCAAAAAGGAGAAAAAACATATTATGTAAATTGTTTGCCATGTTAGAAGTTTCATCGACCACGTGTAATCTACCTTTGATTGACATGCATATGTTGATTGCCTTGATTCTATTTTGCATAGCCACTACCATCTGCTTGACATGCACCTCTTCCTCTACCTCTACCTTTGTTATTATAGTTTGTCATAATTAAGACTACCAGCACCTTTTGAAGATGATCCTTCACCAATCAACAGAGACAAGATTTGTAAAACTCAAATTTTTTTCATGGGCATGAATAGAGGTATTGATATGCTTGGACATTGGTCCTATATGATGTAGAAAAGATTCCAACATATCATCATCATCATCAATGATAAAGCCAATACTGCAAGAGATTCACATATGTCCTAAATCTTCAGGACAATATGGTCATTCATAGAGAGGCCCTTTTTTTGCACAGTAATGAACTTTTCCTTCAACCAAAGCTTCCTTGTGTTGTTATTGGTCACATTTGGAGAGGTCATATTTTTCCAAGCCTCCTTGGGGGAAGTATGGTATTTCACGCTAATAGATAACCAACACATTACTTTATCCTCTTTAGCTTCCCTAGTACCATTCAAACAACAATCTCTACCAAAGTGGCCGAGGCCATTGCACTTACAACATGCTCCAAAAAACGTACCAAATCTAAGAGGGATAACTTTTAGCCCTGCACCTACATTAATTACCATGCTCTTTCAAGGAGGTTTATGTACATCCCAGCAAATGCACACTCTATTCACCGCGGTCCCCACCTTCTTGTGTGCTGTTACAAATAATGAAATACACAGGGTGCTTGCAAGGTCTCCGAGGTTATCCCACAACCACATTGGTAAGTTGACAAACTCAACCCACAAGGGGCACAAATCCTTGAAGGCCTCCGGGGATTCAAAAGCTGGTTTCCATGATAGGATGCATACTAGGAGGTATGGTGGGATTTTTGCTAAGATCCTGCCAGTATAGCGGGGTTGTTGAACTTAATAGTGAAAAACCCTTTGGTTAAATATTGGACGCAGCCAATCGTTCCACCCTGGCTTAGGACGGCCAGACCAGAGATCCATCCAATAAGCTCTACCTGTGATGGTATTCTACCCATAAATCTGAATTCCAACGATGAATTGGCCACCGCAGCCAACTGCTTTTTAATCTATAATTATACTTAATCGTGCGAAGCACTATGTTCTGGAGCAAAACGAAAGGGAGGTGGGGGTGGGCTATGGGGTACCAAACGCGTTTCGCTCCTTTGAGGAGCTCATCAGTGGTAGTAGTAGGGAGGGTTATGAATAGGAAAAAGGGAAGAGGATGCTCTTTATATAGGAGAGAGAGAGGGGGGGGGGGGGGGGGGGGGGGGGGGGGGGGGGGGGAGAAGGAAGGTGTACTTTGCAGGGGCTATGAGTTTACCTACCTAACTAGAGGTAGAGAGTGGTGTAGAGTCTCCCAAGGATAAGTAGTAATGGATTTGAATTTTACTTGGGGGGGGGGGGAGCGTCGAGTTCAAAATGAGGGGGGGCATCGATTCCAAAATGAGGGGGTTGTATCTCTCAAAACATGTATCGATGGAGTGATATTGAGGGTTGTCTAGTTAGAAAAAAGTGTAATGGAGGGGTTAAAATATAGGGGAACTTAAATAGTAACAAAGGGGGGGAGAGAGGGTAGGGAGGGGTTTAAAAATACCATGAAAAAAAGTGTTCAACTAGATTCCAAAAAAGTTTGTGATCCAGCACCTGGTGTGTAGTGTACAAGACTGGGTGTAAGGTGCCCATCGGGGGCGGTGTGATTTGAGAGTATAAAGGAGCAAGGGGAAGTAGTTTGATTCACAAAGTGGTGTTCAAGGAGTACAATTCAACGGGACAAAATTTGGAATGCAAGGTCAAAAAAGTAAGGAGGGTTTTTTGGATAGGAGTCTATGTTGCCGGTGAACTTTAGGCTTGTGAGAATCAACCTGCAAAAACGAGCGGTAAGAGTTAGGGTAGGGTATAAAGAGTATCCATTTGTAAAGTTTGGTTCAAATCTTGTTTTTGGACTTGGTTAGAAGAGTGCTTAAGTTTTGGCCATTGGTCCAACATATGATGGGTTGGTCAAGATGAGCAAGGGCAGGGGAGAGGCTGCAAGCCGTATAGATAGGCTTATCAATTACTAGGGCAGGGTTTAGTCTATGAGTTTTTGGTGAAAAAGGGAGTTTGAGAATGTTAGGGGGAGGATTTTTTGGAGATGGGGTTTTGGTTAGGAGATTGGTTCGTTCCTTGTAAGTGATCGATCCAAAGACTTTAAGGAGAAAGTTTCTTGGGTAGCCTCTATGAAGGAGCCTTAGGAAGAAGAGGTCTCTCAAACAATAGAATCCATCTAGATTGCTTTCCCTAATAATATAGTGTATAAGTTCTGTCTTGATAAAGGCTAATTTTTGGTGGAGAGGGTGCCAAGAGATCCAAGGTATATATTGGTAAGAGTTGAGAGGTTTTTGGTAATAGTTGGAATCGAAGATACCATACAAGTTTAAAGTATGTCCCTTGTGGAAGTGGACATCTAGGATGGTAGCTTCAAAAGTGGATATGATGGGTGAGATCACTATATGTGCTTGTAAAGGTAAGGCGTAAGAAGCGAGAGCTTTGGTAAGTGTTTTACGAGTGCCTGTCGAGACCCCGAAGGCATCATCTATGTATCTCTTGTAATATGCTAGATTCGGGCTAGAGATAAGGAGAGAGTGGTTTTCTAGGTGGCAGAGAAAAAGGCAAGCATAAACCACTGCGAAGTTGGATCCCATTGCGGTGCCTTTAATTTGCTTCCACACTTTATCTTTGAAGCAAAGATAATGGTGTGATAGAACAAGGGTGGCAAGTGAGATGATGAATTCTATTTTTGGGGTGTCAAAGAAATTAGTAATGGTGCTTCTAAGGGCTATGAGTCCCTCAGTCATAGGGATGTTGGGGTAGAGGGAGGTCACATCGAAGGTAAAAAGGAGACAATGGGGGGGGGGGGGGGGGGGGGGAAGTCTTGGAGTGGAGATCGATGATGAGGGATAGTGAGTCTTTAAGGTGTTGTTTTTGTGAAAGGAGGACATGATAAATTGGAAGTGTAGCCATTTGGAAGCATTTTCAAATAGATACCCCCAGTAAGAGCAAATAGGACGAGCTACAAGTACAGGTTTGTGTAACTTAGGGAGAAATTGGATAGGACAGGGTTTGAAGGGTTTATGGAGTGGCGTGAGGATAAAGGTAGCTTAATCTAGGGTGAGGAGCGTGTATTTGAGGGTGATGGAGTGGAGTAAGGAGGCGAGGTAATTATGTGGTGGTGGGGTGAGGGGTTGGTATGTGGAGAGATCATTGAGTTGTCTTAGGGCTTCTTGTTCATACCATTCCCGTGATAGGATGGTAAGGCCTAGATTTTTATCCGCCGGTTTAATGACTATTGTGTAGTCTGTTGAAAGGGTTTTAAGGGCACGCTTGACAAATTTGGGAAATTTTGAGTGGGAAGTTTTGTAGTGTGAAAGTGTATCTTTTAGATTAATGAGGTTAAGGGATGCCCTGATGAGACCTCAAAGGTCGAAACGCGTTGGCCCTCTTACAATCTCTCTTACCTTATTTTACATTTTTCTCTCTCTTTTGGAAAGGATCACACGTTTGGATTTCCATTTTTACAAACAAGCTTTTTAATCAGCACCGGCAAGACCGACATTGAGCACGCATTTTCCACTTCAACCACCTGTGGTAGACTTTTCTTCAAGGCCTGGAAAGTTGTCTCCCCAGTTGACAGGATGTGGTGAGACTCACCTGGGCCTAGACCTTTCAGTAGAGCTCTTAAGGTGGCCATCCTACTGAATCTTACTACTTTCTTGCTCACCTTCATTGTGATCGGACAATTGAGCCTCCAAATGACAGTCTTTGGATGTTCCTCACCCCCCGACCACTACCTCCGCTATGACTTCTTTCTACTCACAAGACTTTTAAGGCCCCTTAGGGATACTTGTCTAACAATGACAACAACTTTCACCCTTAAGGTCCTAAGGCCCACCATTAATGGCTTGCTTTGATTGGTGCTGATGTTGGATTGGGATGTTTTCTGCTCAATTCAATTCGGGGCTTCTGGCATGGTGGGTGTCTTGTGGCAGAGGCTCCTCCCATGGTGGCACCGAAAGTCATCTTTCGATGGGGTGGGCTCCCCTATAGCCTGTATATATGGTGATGGAGGTTTCGGTTGTCCTCTGGATGGTTCTCCTTGTTGGTTATCTAGGCTTCACCATCGAGGTGATGGAGGTATTGACTCCGCCCTGATGCGGCTTATGGTATGTAGGTTGGGTATTTGTACATGTTGAAAGATTTGTGGCTTTGTATTGGGGTCGGGTCCCTATAAAACCCACTAGTTTGGTGATGTATGAGGATGGTACTGTGCTCCTTTGTTTACTTGGAATTACTTTTGAATCCATGGCTCAATGTGAGCATGAACTTGATGTACTGTTTTTTGGTGATTAATTCAATCTACTCACTCAGTTGAGTGAGTTTTGCAAAAAAAAAGGTACTAAGGCCTTTCGTTGTTGACATGATCACTTTTATGGTCTGAAATGTTCAAATGGGAGAGAGGAACGTGTAATGCAACAGTAGGGGAGCAAAAGGGGAGCAAGGTCGTCATGTGGTCGAAGGTCTGAGCTCGTCAGGGCTCCCTTCTGCTGCATGCGGCTACTGTCGCATCTTTGGCGCACCGAATTAAGCGCTTCCCTTTTTGTTTGTTCCCTTAGCATATTAAGCGCATCAATCTTAGTTATCTTTTTTTTTTTCAAAACTCACAATTGTGAGTGAATTATATTAATTAACCCAAAAAATTACAATGTCTTGTCATGCTCCTGTTGAGCCATGACATCATCCAGGGACCATAATTACATCGGCAACGATCCCAACCAACTCGCCCCCTTATCCCTGATACAAAAGGTCCATTATCATGTTCTTCTGAGATCTTTTAATCACCAATAGCCAAGATTTTTCCCCATCCTAGGCATACCCTCTGTTGACATCAAGGCACAAGTAGTCCTAGACCAATCCTCCGAGTGTTGCTTGCGCCCGAGCGTCCAAATTAGCACTTTGCTTTCTTGTATAATTTCTGCAAAGCTTGCCACCTTAAGACCTCGTTCAAACACATGGCGGTTCCTTGTCTGCCATAATTATGCAAGAAGAAGTACCTTACCATTTGAGTGCAGATGAGGATGGCAGGACCACCTGCATTCTTCCCTCCAAGGAATAGATCAGTCTTGTAAAACCAATTTTCCATGTTCTTTGGACCTATTTACATATTTTCCCTGCGAGGCCTTTGATAGTTGGGCAATCCATGAAGAGGTGGGCCAGATCTTCACTAGCCAACCTGCACCCCAAGCATCGATCTGACCCAATCCCTCTTTCCTGAATCTTCACCCCTATCGGTAGAGCACCCCAAATTACCTTCCATAAAAATACCTTCACGTGCTGCTGAACCTTTGGCTTCCAGATGTTCTCTTCAGCATTATTTTTCCTTCGTTGTTTTTATCTTCAGCCGCTATCTTATTTCTTTGCCCTTGTATCCTCTCCGATAGGGGTCGTTCCCCCCGAGATTATAGCCCCCCCTTCCCCCGGGGTTTCTAGCCCTTTCCTCCCCGCCGCCATTGTTCTCATGCTGAGCACGGCTACTGCGCAAATTTTTGGTGCTCCCCCATGGTGTTAACAATGGAGGCGGACACGGTTCCTATGGAGGAGGACATTGTTAAATTCTTGCACATGCTCGCGGCTAGGAAACTCCCACTGAATGAAGAAAGCATCTTGATGGATGAAGGTGACGGGCCAACATCATGATCATCGAACGGAGCCTTGGGTTGATGGGGGATGGCGCTTTGACAAGGGGCCTGGACCCGGTGGTAAATAAAGCGGGGTCGACTGAAAAGGTCCACTTTGCTAAAGAAAAAGGAAGCATGGTTGACCAAAGTTCTAAAGGATACAATTTTGAGGTGAAAACCCTCAAGGTAGGTGAGACTCAGGGCATGATCTTTTGCAGACAAAAAACATAGTGGCAACGAGTTCTATAGCTCTTAGACCCCAGGAATACCTTTTGCAAGCATCTTGAAGGGTCATGACTGTAAGGTTTGCACTAAGGTCGCAACTGCTAAGACTTCAAGTGATATAAGCCATGAAAATCTGAAGAATGTTAAGGCTCGGCTTGAACAAGAGCTTAAGGAAGTTAACAAGTAGCTAGACATCGGCCCAAATGGTAACAAAAGAACTTGCTCATAGACAGAAGGAAATGGGGTACTTGAAGATGGGCTGGCGGATCGAGCCTTTAGTGCTCAAAAGAAGTTGTTTCCACAGCAAGTGGAGATCGCAAAGGCCGTCACTGTTGTGATTCCACAGGCTCTAATTAAAAAACAGCTAGCCATGCAAGCCCAGTTGACGCTTGTGTTTAGCTTTAGTGGGAGAATCCCAAATAGATATGAGCTAATACAATGGATTTAGGGGCTGCAAATTCTTGGGCATGGACAAGAAATTGAAATACTACTTCCCTAGCCAAGGGGTTTTGCTCAGTTAGATTCATGGAGATATTCGATGTTTCAAAGATCCTTTGTAAGGGGGTCCCCTTTTATTTAACAGGACAACAGTCTGCGTTCTACCATGGGAGCCAATGTTCGACTCGACATAGTCCTTCGAGGGGATTCATCCTGTCTGGGTTGAGTTTGCGGGCCTGCATAGTTGGCTATGGAATAATATCAGGATGCTTGCCAGCCAACTGGGCACCCCCTGTTTATTCCTAATAGGAGGGGGCTAGGAAGATCCTCTGACTGGGTTTGTATAGGATGGAATGGGTCTAAGACACCATCAAAAAGCATGGTGATCAATGTTGGAGCTGGTCTTGTCACTATTCCACTCAACTTCAAGACTTACTTTGGGGCGTGCTTTGAGTGTAATAAATTTGGGAACTTTGCCAAGAATTTCCCCATGAGGAATAAAGCGAACTTTGAGCCTATAGCCCAAGCCCCCGATTCAAGGAATATTAATCATGTCTCTGTCAAGGAAACAACAGTGGAAGAGGGGGAGAAACAGGTAAAGAGTTGCGAAGGGACAAGAATAGGGTAGGAAAAAGAGGCTATAATTTGTGACAATGAAGTCACCAAATTGCAAGAGAAGATTGTTAAGGTGCAAAGCTTCATAGCTCAAAGCCCCAAACACCCCTGCAAAGATAATCCGTTGGTCTTTCCTGCAACCACACCTAAGATTCTGATAGTAACAACTACGACGGCTATGAAGATCTCAGGATTGAAGAGGGTCAAAAGGGTGAAGGCGGTGGCAAGAGAATACATATCACCGGAGACTAATGGAGCCTTGAAAGGGATAGTCTTCTCCGCATCCCCGTTCAAATGAAAGTTCCAAATGGTGCCATCCCACTCCACAACCTCTTTGAAGCGCTGCAAGAAAAGAAACCCCCTGACCCTAAGGAACCTTCAGATTCTTCTAGGGCCACAAATGCGAAGACCGGGCAAGGGTAAGATGTTGAAGAGTTTTTTCCGCTCTCCCAATGATGGAAGCCCTTGGTATTCAGTCATGGAACGAGAAATGATTGAAGAACCGAAAGAAGCAAGCCCTCTTCTAGGAGGAAGCTAGAAAGGAGAAGGAAGTTAATTGATGGGCCATCCAAGAACATGATCTAGTTGCTCGTAGAAAAAGAAAACAAATATTGGGAAAGAAGTTGGTGTTCTATAGAGAGGGAGTGGACGGGTTCAATGAAGTCCTCTCTATTGTGGACAAGGACCTGGAGCCCAAAGTGGTCCTTAATCACCCTTCTGAGAGAGCCTTAGGGGTGAGAATTATGTGGGTAAATCAGCCTATCACTATAGTCAGCATATATGGCCCTTGCAATGTAAACTATAGAGCCAAATTGTGGATGAATCTTAGGGATTCCCTTATTGAAGGAGAGTGGCTACAAGGTGGCTAACTGATTGGTGACTTTAATATGGTGAAGAAGAGCAAGGATAGAACAGGCTCAACCAATTTGTTGGCAGGTTTTAAAAAAGATAAATGATTGGGCCTCTGTGAGAAATGGGCTTTGATGGACCATGGGATGTGGGTCCCTAGAGCAGCACATTGGGCTTCACGTACACAAGCCTATAGTATGCCCGCACGGCTTCCCGCCTTAACACGTGCTACTGCTCTCACCAGGCTGATTGGATCCCGTCGCTACTTGAGATGAAGGTGCTACCAACAAAGAGCGTGTCGGATTGTTACACTTGGAATTTACAAAATCCAATGGGGAGGGGTAGGACCCCAAGGGCAGTAAGAAGCTACTTGTTACTAGGCCACACATGTTCAAGGACCCTCTATTTCAAAGTCTTACCAAAAATGTTGTGAGCAAACTCAATAAAGATGTTAATCTTGAAAAACGTAAAGCTTGTTTAATAATAACTAATATCTAATTCTCCTAAATGATTTTCTCATGTTAAACTGATTCTTTAATATGGGGAACTACCAGGGGAGAAAGAGCTAGAATATTGGTTAGGCTGGCAGACCGGTCACAGTAGGGATCCAAAGGAGGGACAATAGGGATCCAAAAAGGGGGGCCATCTGTAAAACAGCAATGTGCATCAATGCGCTTCAAAGACCCTAAGGTTCGGCCCATTAAGACTTCCAAAATGCTAAGGTTCCAAAATTCAAAGGTAATCTCCAATTGTCAAACTTTAGGAAAATTGGATGCTTGTGGAAAGACTCAAAAGTCTTCCCACATCCCTATCTAGGAGGGGACGAGCCATATTAGTAGGGGATGAGAGAGAAACTCGCACACTCTTCCAAGCTCCCTTTACACAAAGGTCATAGTGGACACATGTCAGCTTCCCAGTCCAGTTGCCCCCAAGGTGCATTCAAATCCTACTGGATGGCCATAAAGGTGGACCAATGGGAATTAGGCTAGAGTAAATTTAGTTTAATTCATTTAAAAACGCTTGATAAAAGAACCAATAGAAATTAAGCTCTCTAGAAGACTATTGGACAGTCTCCCAAGGGGTCCAATGAGCATTCAGCAGCCCAATGGCTTGCATGATTCCTATTGGCCAGAAGACCAAGAGGTCCAATGAGAGATTATTTGATTTATTTAAATACCTAAAGCTCTCACAAAAGGGGAAAGGGGGACATCTGTCACAAGGCGACCAAGAGGTCCAATGAGAGATTAGTTGATTTATTTAAATACCTAAAGCTCTCACAAAAGGGGAAAGGGGGACATCTGTCACAAGGCTATCACTTATGCTTCTTAATTGTCATTGGCTAAGCTTTGCAGGGGCCAATAGGATGCCAACATGAGTAATTAGCAAGAGGGGTCGACCAAGAGAGGGAGAGAGAGGGGGGGCTGATTTTTGCAAGGCATTATCACACACACACTCACACAAGCTCATGTGTGAAGTGAAGAAGACTATCTCCTTCTCAAGCTTTAATGGAAAGCTCATCATCTACTCCAAGCTAGTGAGAAGGGAGGCCTACACCAACAACTCTTGGCTTTGTGATGCAAATCCAACCAAGAGCCAAGCTCCAATGCATGCTCATCTCCTCTACCATGCTCATTACTAAGCTATGCTAAGCTATTAAGAGTGATTATGTGAGGAGACATACTTCTTTCTCGTAATAATACTCCTTCTTCCTCTCGATCTACTCTCGTACCCCGCTAGCTCTCACCATCTTTGAAGGTGTGTGAGGTCTTGTGTCTGAGACCAAGTGGGAATTGATGTTGTGTTTTCAACTATGAGCTTGGTGCTTGAAGCTTCCATCTTCATTGCACCAGCAAGTTATTGAAGGAACACAAAGTATTGTACTGTAAAATGTCTCCCTTGATGGGGGAAACCTATAATACAAAGCCTTTTGGAGGGGGGACAAGCTCCACGAAATCGGGTCCTCAACTGTTGTCAATGGCTTAATTTCTCTCTCTTTTTGAAGTATTGTTCATGCCTATCTAACTAGGTGTTATGCTTTTGTTGCTCTCTCCATCCAAGCACTCTTGTTATGCTCATCAAGAATCTATTCTTAATGAAATGCTCACTATGTCTATGTTATTTTCTGCTACACACAAGTTATTAAACCATTAAATGTTACATTGGTATCAGAGCACAAGGTTTCTCTTTTCTTGCTCAAGAAGAGAGATCCTCAAGCTAACTACAAATGGTTGGTATCATTAATTGCAATTGAGTAAGTAGAATAGGTATTTTTTAGCCTTGAAGTGCGCCTGCTTCGTGCAGATAACGGGGCATTACCGTCAAGAGCTATGGTCATAATAGTGGAGACCTACGGGGCTTGCCTACGGCTTAACCACTATTGAGCTATTAAAAGCTTGACAAGAGCCAGTACTATTTTAGTGGTGACAGGCCCTCTCTTCTATTCCTTGCAATTAATGATATTCGAGCCATGGGTACAGGAGCTTGAGTGCCTTTCTAAAGGGGTTAAGAGGAGTAGCAACTAGGGCTTGAAGTGCCAAAGTACACTTAAAACGTTTACACCTAAAAGTTGTTAGAATGGCTGACAATACTAAAGAGAGTGAAATTAATGTTGATAGCTTTGATTTTGCTAATGAACAGGCTACTAATGATGCCCCTATGCTTGTCAGTTATCTTGTTACTGGGCTTCAACAAGCCATGGGCAATCCATCCCTCCAAAATGAAGTGCAACGGTAGCTACATGCTCATGGGATTCTCCAAACTCCCCACCAAGAAGAGAGGGGTACCTAGGAAGCCTCCTTGTGAGACTTCCAAAAGAGGCCTCTCTCCGATCAGGGAAGTAGAAGAAATTCCGTACGAAGGGCTCAAAAATCTACTACTTGACGGTGCATCTCCTTCCCAAAGGAAAACTCAAGTTTCAATGGTAGAGACCTCACCAAAAGAACGAGAAAGAAGTGAGTCTCCTGCCACCTCCGCGGAGATGGCTCCACGAAGATGAAGGGAAAAATGCTCTTCAACATCCCCTAAATGGAGAAGACCATGGCACACTTCTCTTCACCATAATTCAAAGAGGGACGACAGAAAACAAGAGAAGAAAAAGGCGAGAAACAGATCACCCTCTTCTCCATCTTCTTCATCCTCTTCCTCTTATGAAGAAAGTGATGGTGCAGACAAGGAGGAACAAGGGAAGAAAAAGGCGAGAAAGTGGTCACCCTCTTCTCCATCCTCCTCAAATTCTTCCTCTTCTGAAGAAAGTGATGGTGCAGCTTTTGAACCACCTAAAAGAAGAGGCCATAGGAAATCCTATGCCACATGGAAGAGGTCGTCCAAGCTCAAAAATTTCAAAGAGTGAGGGAAAAACATCTCTTTCCTTACCTACAATGGCACGTTTGGTGCTACGGACAAAGTCTCGGCCTTCATCCAACAATTCAATGCGGTGTGGAGATGAGGGCTTCATAGAGTCCTCTAAGCTATGCCATGTAGCTATGCATTTTCAAAAGTCCACCAGGCAATGGTGGTCTAGCCTACGAGCAAATGGTAAAGCTCCACAAACATGGAAAGCTTTAAGAGCTTCCATCATGAAGCAATTTTTGGCTACCAATGCCAAAGACAAAGTACTCGCCAAATGGAGAATCTTGAAGCTCTCTCCCTACGAATCTATTCACAAATATGTAGACAAGTTTTGAAACTTACATCTCAAAGCCACTATCTTCAAAAAGATGGATTTTGGAGAGAAAAAACAACAATTTTGTGTGGGTTTAATTGAAGATATGGTGGAGTATGTCAACTCCCAAAGGCCACGCACCATATCTGCGGTCATACACCATACTATGGTGGATTCACAAATCAATTTCCAACAAGTCACTAAGAGAAATCTTAAGTCCACGGAGAACAAGGACCGTAATAACGAGCCCAAGGGGAAGGACAATGTCCAAAAGTCTCCCAAAGGCAATGCCAACAACAACAGTGCTAAGGAGAAGGGAGTTTGTAAAGGCAAAAATAAACTCTCTCCTGAAGACTTGAGTGTTATCGTAAAGATAACTGTTGTTTCAAGTGTGGGGAACAAGGGCATGCCTATCATGCTTGCCCCCACAAGAATACACGAAATGAGCCTCCTAGAGCTACCTTGGTCGAAATCCAAGAAGAGGATACTCACCACAAAGGATCTCCTCTATGCCATGCTTGGGGAAAGGTAAGAGAACATAATGCTTTCATTCTCTTTGACCCTGGTTCTACTCACAATTTCATATCCACATAGTTGGCCACCAAGCTAGGCATCCAAGCCTATGAGGTGGGAGATGTCCTACCCGTTGATGGTGCTTTCAAGGGGCAAGAAGCCTTAGTCACTCCCTTAATTGGGAAAGTGAGGCTCCATGTCCAAAGCTATGTGGACAAGGAGGACTTCTTTATCTCTCCTCTTAAGCACAAGGATGTAATCCTAGGGGCACCATGGTTTGATCGCATGGCTGCCAATGTTAAATTCCCTGAAAGGAAAATCTACTGTAGGTTCAGGGAAAAAGATATGTACATAGATTCTAAGGACTTGGGTAACACCATACCCATTGTACATACGCAAGCTTTCAATAAGTCAATAAAGAGCTCTATTTCCATGTACATGATTTTTGTTAAAGATTCTCAAAATGAACTTAATGCTTTAGCAAAAGAAAATATAAACAACCACAAGAAATTAGAGTTATCCAACTTTCTCAAGGGATTTCAAGATGTTTTTATTGACGACATCCCTTGTGAACTACCTCCTAAACGAGGCAATGATGACCATGCAATTGAACTTCCTCCAGGAAGTTCACCGTCTAATAAACCTCCTTATAGAGTTTCCCAAGTTCAACAAGAGGAGATTATGCGGCAAGTGCATGAGTTAGTTGAGAAGGGCATGGTTAGGCCTAGCTCATCTCCATTTTTTTCATCCGTGTTACTAGTGCAAAAGAAAGACGGCACATATCGTATGTGTGTCAACTATAGAGCACTAAATAGGATCACTATCAAGAATAGGTTTCCCATTCCATGGGTAGAAGACCTATTTGATAAGCTACAAGGATTGACCTACTTCAGTACGATTGACCTAAAAAGTGGCTACCATCAAATAAGGATAGTTGATCAAGACATTGTAAAGACCACATTTCGCACTACGTTTGGTCTTTACAAATACATTGTCATGCCTTTTGGCTTGACCAATGCACCAGCCACATTTAACTGCTTGATGGAGAAGCTATTCAGGCCTCACCAAACCTTTACTCGAGTGTTCTTTGATGATATAATCATCTACTCTAATTCATTAGATGAACACAAGCAACACCTCCAGGTAATATTTCAAGTCTTACAAGAGAATAAACTTTATATTAATCGAAAGAAAAGTGAATTTTTCTTACAAGAGAGTCAATATTTAGGTCACATTATCTCTCAAGATGGCATCCAAATGGATCCATCAAAACTACAGGCAATAACAGGATGGCCTAATCCAAGGAATCTACATGAACTAAAAAGCTTTATAGGCATGTGTGCATACTATAGACGCTTCATAGAAAAGTTCTCACAAATTGTGGGACCATTACATAACCTAACAAAGAAAAACTTTAAGTATACATGGTCTGCCAAGGAGAACAATGCTTTCAAAAAGCTTAAAGAAAAGCTTATCTCTCAACTTGTGCTTACACTACCGGATCTCTCAACACCACTTGACGTCCAATGGGATGCTTGTGGTGATTGCCTTGGAGCTGTTTTACTCCAAGAAGGGCATGCCATAGCCTACAAAAGTCGAAGGCTCGACCTTGCTCTAGGCATATATAAAAAGGAACTCCTCGCAGTTCTACATGCCTTAGACTTTTGGAAGCACTATTTATTGGGGACTACTTTCATTCTGCGGACGGATCACCAAAGCCTTAAGTACTTCATGATGCAAACCAAGCTCTTTGACAAAAAAATGATGTGGGCAAATTTCCTTTTGCAATTTCATTTTCATATTGTTCACATTGTTGGCAAGCATAATCAAGTAGCCGATGCACTCTCAAGACGGTCGAGAGTGAATGCGGTTTCCATAGCAACTCACAATGATCTATCTTCTATGATAGATGAGTACGCTATTGATCCCTATTTAAGAGATGTGATTTCAATCCTTGCACTAGGGAAGAAAGAGGAACCATTTACCTTACAAGATGGTTATCTTCTCTATGGTAATAGACTATGCATTACTAACTCACTACGTGAGAAAGTAATGTATGAATCTCATGCTCCTCCTTATGCTGGGCATAGAGGGATTCAGTCTACGGTATAGGGGATAGAAACATATTTCTATTGGCTTGCCATGAAAGCAAACATACAAGAGTATGTTTCTAAATGTGTGGTATTCCAAAAGACGAAGTTTGATAGAGTGAAGCAACCTAGATTGCTTCCACTTTTTCCAATCCCTAATTCACCATGGGAGAGCATTTCCATGGATTTTATCTTTGGATTGCCTAAGTCTATCCATGGGAATACGGGAATATGGACAATAGTAGACACGTTCAGCAAACAAGCTCATTTTATACCTGTCAAAAAGACTATCAAAGCCCATCAAATGGCAACCCTCTTCAAATCACAAATCTTCAAGTACCATGGCTTGCCAATGTCCATAGTGTCGGATAGAGATCCTAGAATGACCAGTAATTTCTAGAAGGGTCTCTTTGAGAATTTAGGGACAAGGCTAAACTTCTCTTTGGCCTTCATCCTCAAACAGATGGCCAAAGTGAAATAGCTAACCTAACAATTCTTGATCTACTAAAAGCCTACGTAACATAAGTAGATCAAAGGTCCTAATGGAAGAAGTACTTACCATTAGTGGAGTATGCCTATAATAACACTATACATACCTCCACTGGAAAAGCAACTTTTGAGGTAATTGAGGGAAGATCTAAAAGTCCCCTGCTACTTAAGGTACATGGGAAGATCTCTGTTTGCAGATGAGTATGGTCGAGACCTACAAGAATCTTTCCAAAAGATTAAGGATGCTATCTCTATCTCACAGCAAAGGCAAAAGGCTGTTATTGATAAGCACCGAAGAGATCAAGCCTTTAAACAAAATGATTGGGTCTTGCTTAAATTTCCCAAGGCTCAATTAAGGCACACAATGGGCAAGAATCCTATGGGACACCAAAAGTACTATGCTAAATTAGCAAAAAGGTACTATGGTCCCTTCCAGATTGTTAGACCAATCAATGAGATGGCCTATCAACTCGAGTTTCCCAATCATTGGCTCATACACAATGATTTCCATGTGAGCCTACTAAAGCCTTACAAAGGAGAGCCACCTCAAGAACCAACTATTGAAGACCCCCCGGAGATCGAGGACCAAGAAGAGGTGTTGCAGCCCGAGTCCATTCTTTGACATAAAGACAAGGTATTGAGAGGCGGTAATATTATCCGAAAATATCTTATAAATTTTAAGAACCATCCTTTTGAAGATGCTAGATGGATGCAAGGCATACAATTAAAGGATAACCTAAACCTTGTCGATGCTTATAATGCTTCCCTAGAGTAAGCAAACGTACAAATGTTTAAATGAACAAAGTTTTTGTCTTATAAGACTCTCTTTTTATTTATAGTGTGCACATATTAATGAGTATGCATGCTTAGCACTAGAATTGTAACAGGACACTTTTATGTCCTTGGACACTTTTGTGTCCTGTTAAGTGACCATTTTGCTTGAATTATTTGAAGAGTATGAAAATGAATTTCTAGGCGCTATATATCCACAAAGTTGCCTTATGAGCTGAAAAAAACTTATCATTTTTTTTTGAGTATCGATCTCACCATTAACCTTACTCTTGCACAACATTTTTGAACCTAAACTGTGTGAAAAAACGGGTCCTGTTTTTGGCCTTTTTTCAATTTTTGGCAACTATACCACTCTAAACTTCATGTTTGTGAGGTTTAGATGGCTAGAGGTTAGGCCTTCATAGTTCTCAACATGTTTTGATGCTTGTAGAGAGAGCTAAGTGTTAAAATTGAAAGTTATGACCAATTTATAAGAATTGCATAATCCTGTTTTTTGGCCAAAATTAGCACTTTTATTAATTTTTTTGTGGCTTTCTTGATATCCAAATTCAATTTTGATTGTGTAAGTGTAATGTATAACATAAAGCTAATCTTCCTTGAGTTTTGGGGGACCTAATATGCTATATAGCATAGTATATGATGATGGTTGAGTTTTTTGATTGTTGAAGAATACGATACATTTTAGAGTAGCAAGTATAACTTTCTCAATATTGCTAGTTTCTTAGGCCAATTGTGTGTATTTTGTAGGTAGTAACCATATCTAATCATAGACTACAAACTTGGCTAGATATTGAGTAGTTTTTATGGGTTTCTAGAGGTCATAGTGCTAAACCCAGTTTTTTCATGTTTGCTGTATTTAGCACTTTATCATTGCCCCCAAGGTTCCAATTGTAAGAGATCCATTATCCTTTTGACATGCTCCATGTCTTCTTTTGAATCCAAAGGCCCAAAGGAAACTAAGAAAACATGTATATAGTATGTGTATTGAGCGTGACTATAGAAACTTTGATGATAGGTCCGCAGAATGGCAAAAATGCAACTTTTTTGTACCTTTTTTTTTTTACCAAAAAAAATTAGTGAGGTAAAAGCAACCATATGTTTTGGTCACCAACCCATTGAAGTTAACAGGGCATTTTATCTCATGTCCTACAAAAATCCCCAGTCTTATTTATATGCAATCAACCGTAAGAAATTACTGTTTTGGGCAAAATGCACTGGTCCATCGACTTTGGAGGCTTGTAGTGACCAAGGGATGAGAAAAATTACAAGTTTCTCATTTTTTCCATATGTAGTAGTTATTGAACTATAAGCTCATGAAAGGATTGTTCAAAATGAGTGGATCTACTATGGTTTTGGAATTTTTTCCCAAAACCCTGAAAGGACACTTTTATGTCCTGTTAGGTTACCATTCTAGTGTTAGGATCATATTTATGAGAGGTCGTCTCCCGAACACTAAGTAGAGCTTGTAACTCTACTATGGAAGATTGATTCAGACTAATGTGCAGACATGCTTGCGGCAGCTAAGGCTCTCAAGCACCAAATGGACTAGCCATCCATTCTAGGACGATGTCGTAGGGTAAAATAGGGATCCTCTACCCACTAGCAAACGGACTAATAACTAGGTTTTATCTTCTCTATCTCATAGTCAAGGACAACTATGATTTGAAGAGAGAGGTAATGTCATAATAATTAATATCTAATTCTCCTAAATGATTTTCTCATGTTAAACTGATCATTTAATATGGGGAATTACTAGGGGAGAAAAAGCTAGAATATTGGTTAGGCTAGCAGAGCGGTCACAGTAGGGATCCAAAGGAGGGCCATTTGCAAAAAATCAATGTGCATCAATGGGCTTCAAAGACCCTAAGGTTCAGCCCATTAAGACTTCCAAAATGCTAAGGTTCCAAAATTCAAAGGTAACCTCCAATGGTCAAACTTTAGGAAATTGGATGCTTTGTGGGAAGACTCAAAAGTCTTCCCACATCCCTATCTGGAAGGGGGTGAGCCATATTAGTAGGGGATGAGAGAGAAACTCACATACACTCTTCCAAGCTCCCTTTACACAAAGAGCATAGTGGACACATGTTAGCTTCCCAGCCCAGTTGCCCCCAAGGTGCATTCAAATCCTATTGGATGGCCATAGAGGTGGACCAATGAGAATTAGGCTAGAGTAAATTTAGTTTAATTCATTTAAAAATACTTGATAAAAGAACCAATAGAAATTAAGCTCTCTAGAAGACTATTGGACAATCTCCCAAGGGGTCCAATGAGCATTCAATAGCCCAATGGCTTGCCTGATTCCTATTGGCCAGAAGACCAAGAGGTCCAATGAGAGATTAGTTGATTTATTTAAATACCTAAATCTCTCACAAAAGGGTAAAGGGGAACACATGTCACAAGGCTATCACTTATGCTTCTTAACTGTCATTGGCTAAGCTTTGTAGGGGCCAACAGGATGCCAACATGAGTAATTAGCAAGAGGGGTCGACCAAGAGAGAGAGGGGGGGCTGATTTTTGCAAGGCATTATCACACACACACTCACACAAGCTCATGTGTGAAGTAAACAAGACTATCTCCTTCTCAAGCTTTAATGGAAAGCTCATCATCTACTCCAAGCTTGTGAGAAGGGAGGCCTACACCAACAACTCTTGGCTTTGTGATGCAAATCCAACCAAGATCCAAGCTCCAATGCATGCTCATCTCCTCTACCATGCTCATTACTAAGCTATGCTAAGCTATTAAGAGTGATTATGTGAGGAGACATACTTCTTTCTCGTAATAATACTCCTTCTTCCTCTCGATCTACTCTCATACCCCGCTAGCTCTCACCATCTTTGAAGGTGTGTGAGGTCTTGGGTCTGAGACCAAGAGGGAATTGATGTTGTGTTTTCAACTATGAGCTTGGTGCTTGAAGCTTCCATCTTCATTGCACCAGCAAGTTATTGAAGGAACACAAAGTATTGTATTGTAAAATGTCTCCCTTGATGGGGGAAACCTATAATACAAAGCCTTTTGGAGGGGGGACCAGCTCCATGAAATCGGGTCCTCAACTGTTGTCAATGGCTTAATTTCTCGCTCTTTTTGAAGTATTGTTCATGCCTATCTAACTAGGTGTTATGCTTTTGTTGCTCTCTCCATCCAAGCACTCTTGTCATGCTCATTAGGAATCTATTCTTAATGAAATGCTCACTATGTCTATGTTATTTTCCGCTACACACAAATTACTAGACCATTAAATGTTACATGGGACCTCTTTGCTCGAAGTATTCAAAAAGCGATCAAAACCTCAAGCCCTCGGATGAAAAAGGCTCGAGAAGAAGCAGCTTCAAGAGGAGGTTGCTAGTCTGACTTTCAAAAATGCTTATGGATCGGCCTCCAAAGAAGAAGACAAAAGGTGGTTGGAAGTGAAAGCCAACTTGACTGAGCAGTTTCTTGAGGAGTTCAAGAGGGCACAAGACTGATATCCAAAGAGACCTTCCTCCAGCCAGAGGCCGCCAATCAAGATCATTTTTTTAGGGCCTTGAAAATCAAGAAGAGTGGCAACACCATCCACTCCTCACAGATGAGAATGGGAATGCTACACAAGACCAAGACGTAATGGCTAGGAGGATCTCCATCAAATCATTGGCCAACCAGAGACCGGTCCTCAAGAAGTGGATAAAGCCAGAGCGACCTTGCTTGAGATTGTCAATAGGAAAGTTTCCCAACCTGAAGTCTATCGTCTTGAGATTTCCTTCTCTGAAGATGAATGCTTGCTTGCATTGCAAGCTCTTGGCAAGGAGAAATCCCCTAGTTGGAATGGTCTGCCCACTGAATTCTTCAGGGAGTTCTAGGAAGACCTAAAGGTCACGGTCATGTGTATGGCTAAACAGGCTGTGGTTAAGGGGTCCTTGGATCTCAGTGTGAAAAGAGCGCTTATCAAGCCTATCCTAAAAGAGGTTTGCTGCTTACAGCTTAAGCATTGGTGTCCCATAACTATGATGTTGGTGGCATACAAAATCATTTCCAAGGCAATCACTCTAAGAAATGGTCCCCCCTCCTTGACAGAGTCATCTCCCCTCATCATCACGGGTTTATCAAAGGAAGGTCAATATATGACAACATCGTGACAACAATGGTTGGCATTGAGTACGCAGCTTTCACAAAGCAAGAGTATAGTCTGCTTCAACTAGATCTTGACAAGGCTTATGAGAGGATTGTGTGGTCCTTCATTGAAGATGTCATGAAATCATTGGGCTTTGGGCTATGCCTCTGTTAGCTTATACACACTTTGGGTGCGGGAAGCGAATCTGAGCTCTTATTCAATGATAGAATTGTGGGCTCCTTTGAAGCCAAAAGATCCATCAAGCAAGGATGCCCCCTTGCCCCTCTTCTCTTTGCTATTCGATCGCATCCTCTGATAACAATGCTCGACGCTACTGCCGAATGTGGGGGAAAATACAAGGGTTAACTTTGCGCAAAAACAAGCAGCTCTTGGCCAAGATTTGCAACGACTCCCTCCTCTTCTTGAAAGCATGTCCTCAGGTGGTTAGGAAGGTCCTTGAGATTGTGCAAACATTTGATGTGTCTTCTAGGTCAAAGTGTAGTATTGAGAAGTCTAGATTAATCTCCCTGACGAAAGACAACTCATTTGACCCTTGGGTCTGGTCAGGGGAGATTGTATCTAAAGATAGGATTTTCAGGCATCTGGGGGGGCCCTTATGGGTGGATGTTACTCATAAGCAAAGGTTCCAGTGGGTCCTTGAGAAGATTCAAAGGAAAATGAGAAGGTGGGAGTATGTGTTGCTTCCCTTCGAGAGTCGGGTCAGAGTGATCAATTCATTTATGCTTCCTTATATTGCCTTCACCATCCCGCTCCTCAAAATAGCCAAATGTAACTCGAAGGAGTTTTTGAAACCACTTAAAAGATCCTTATGGAGGAACAACACTAAAGCCTCGACGTCGTGGCAATGGGCAAAGTGGGAAGGTGTCGCTTGACCGTTGGTCCAAGATGGCCTTGGAATTCTCAACCCTGTTATTCATGTTGAGGCCTTGAGTGCCAAGTTTGTGGTCTCAATCGCAAATCAAGTTCAGTCTTGGGCTATCATGACCAAGGATATGATGGACAAGGCAAAACTTTTCTTTGAAGGGGGTCAGTGGAAAGGGATCGAGGTGCAAGACAAACTTCTAGCCCCAAGGTGGGCTAGCTTAAGACTGAGAGGCATCATGGGAGAGCTGGTGCGAAAGTGCAATAGAGCAACAAGGGCACTGGAATGGGGTGAATTAACCAGATACATACATGACTCCATCTCTCACTGGTCCCTTTGGTTGTCTAAAGCTGTTGGGGTTATCTTGAACCCTTACTGGAGAGAAATTGCAAGAAGGATGAACAATAAAGGACTTCAAGGGATGAGCCACTTCTAGGATAGAAATAGCGAGTGCTAAAATTCCTCTGACCAGGTGGTTTCCTAGTTTCAACTCAATGGCATTGAGAAGCTACTTGTCAATAGGGTTGTTGAAGGCATGGACCGTGTTCTGATGCTGATCTATGAATCTACTTTTGAGTGGAAAGCTTGGAAATGGCCCATGAGTAGTCAATTCTATAAAGCCCATACCAAGGGCATTTACCAAGTGCTAAATCATGAGGCTGATTGGTTCACCCCTTTAAATAAGCAGTGGAAGAAGCAATGGTTGGAGGCTCAATGGATAGAGGTCACAGAGAACATAAGGAATCCACAGTGGCCTCAGTTTATGAAGATATTTCTGTGGAATGTGCTTTGGGGCCTTGCCAACAGGTGTCAAGATTCAAGCGGGTGGTATTGGACTCGATAGATGTTCGGCTAGCGAAGACCTCAGCCACCTTTTCATGGAATGCCTATCTTTTACAGGCCTTGCAGGAAAGATGTACGAATGGATACAAAGGACGTGGAAGATAGGGTTTTTCAAGAGGGATTTGTGTCTTGGTGGTAAACTGTTTTGAAGTTCTTCACTTCTAATTTGTACTCAAGTTGTCAAAGATTGTTTCTTCATTAATATCTGGAAGGCCAGGAATTGTCGTGTCTTTGATAGCGACCTCTCAGAGACAAGCTTCTCATAGATTGTACAAGAAAGCAAGGAGTTAATAAATGTGGTAAGTAAAAGGTATAGCTCGGATGAGTGGCTGAGGGCAACCCTCGCCATTCGGTCGAGCCCTACCTTGCAATGGATTGAGTTGTTCCCAATAGTAAGCTATTAGTTACTTGTAATTAAGCTCAGATGTAACCCTTTGTCCCTCAAGATTCGGCCTGAGCTTGAAACTGATTTGTATATTTATTGGTGACTCTATAATACAATCACAATTGTGAGTTTTGCACCAAAAAGAAAAAAAAAGTACCCTTTTGTGTTTATCAATTATCTCCAAGGAGGCAAAACGTGGGAGCGGACATATTGTGGGAATGATATGATGTTAAGGTTCGCTTTGTGTTTATTATAGATCTTCTAGAAGAAGAGGGGGGGGGGGGGGGGGGGGGGGGGGGGGGGCATATTGAGTGTTTATTCATTGCGTATGTTCTTTTGTTGTCCATCCTTGTGTTTAAACGGCCAAAGCTTTTTTCATCGAATGATGCAACCAAAAAAGAAAAAAAAAAACAGTGATAGGGATGCCTTCCTTGTGCCTATGTATCTTGCTTTTGGCTCTAGATGCCTTGTTCCAATCATCCATGCCCACCTCTCACTTCAATTTGGGAGAGGCGATAGAGCATAAGGACATCTCAAAAGAAAGCATGTCAACACGCTTAAATTTGTGGTGATCCTAAAACCTTAAGGGCGACCTCTAGAGGTGAACAAAACTCTATTATTGATTGGTGTTTTTCGTATTTTGATGGTTTAGAATTCCAAGAACTAACCTGGCAAAGTCCTAAATATTCTAGTGCAAAGACATGAAAATCCTTCTTCCTTTTTCTTTTTTCAAAACTCACAGACGTGAGTGATATTATATTAAGAATAGCAAAAATTACATCACATGCTCTACCCACAATCCGAGCCGGAGCAACCCAAGAACCCTAAGGTAGCAAAGACTAAACCAACACATCATGTACCCAAGAGACCATAATCAAAGCATACACAGTCCAATACCTTCAATATCACTGGCCGAACAGGGGAGGCCATCCCCAACAACTAAAGCACTCGTAAATATATCCAATAAAGTCGATAGGGTGAGGCCTCATGTTCCCATCACCAAGAGATTACCTGAGTTGCCCCACCAACGAGTGGTCGTTGCCACCGGTTAGCTCATTGCCCCGAGGAACCTTGAACCATAATAGTAGCTACGAAATCTGATAGCTAGAGATGCATTAGGTCTCCTCAATCTCAAAAATATTAAAAAATTTTCAAAACGTATTAAGTGCATAAGTGAAGGGTGAGTTTAGGAAATGAAAAGACAGATAAAAAAGGAAGGTCAAAAGACATACGAAGGTAAAAAGTCAAAAGACATATGAAGGTGGAAAGTAAAAAGACATTTTGTGTCCATATAAAGAGGTGTTCCTCTTCTCCTTTAGTGTTTTCTTCTCTTCAAAGTGTCCTCTCTCTCTCTCTCTCTCTCTCTCTCTCTCTCTATCTATCTATATATTTATTTATTTATTTATATATATATATATATGTTGTATCCGTCCTTCCTAGCTAATATTGTTGCAAATCTATGTGCTTTATCATTGCTCATTGCTATGTGCTATAGAGTAGCACATTGTTTTAATTATTGTTGAGAGAATCTTTAAATTAGGAATACCTTTTAATTTTAAATACTGATACCTTTTAATTCATGTGTAAATATACACAAAATATGTTGTCTTTCACAAACTATTGTGTTGGAATGCATTAGATCTGAATGCTCAAGAGAGCCACCTCAAAAAAGAAGTCGAGATGACCAAACAAGAAGAAACAGAACTGTCAGTCGAAAGCATCAACCTACCCCACGAAAAGGAAACCCTCCCACCAAAGCAGTGACCTCCACCATCATCATCCCCACATAACCGAGAACCAATCGCTCATATGGCAACCATCACAGCCAAACCAAAAAACCTGCGAGCCAATCGAACGCAACCGAATAACTATCAGATTCTCCTCCGTCCACCACCGAACATTGACAGCATAACCACATAATGAGAACCAACATGGGCCGAGTGAGTAGGTTCCCTTTCAAAGGAAGGAGGGCATCCCCCAAGCCCTGCAAACAAAAATATGCAACACCCGGAGCCCCAAACACCACCAGAGAGAGAACGGGCAGTCAAAAATGCCACTCCAGGAAGTCCCCTTGTTTGCATGCCTCCAACAACTCCTCCCTGCTAGCCACAGAGCCTACAAATTACTCTACGCCAAGTCGGACAAAATCCTGGAGCCTCCAAATCGACCACTAAGAGGGCCCCCCAACCCAATGTGCGTCAACTGAGACTACCCCCTGCCTCCCCAAGCTAGGGCTTGAGGCTTGCGTCGTGCAGGCAACGTGACGCCCATTTTGAAAATCCTTCCAAATTTTTATGTAAAATGGAGCCTCAAAGACTTGGGATGAGATTGGTTCAATCTTTGTTTTTAAGTATCAGTTGAGCTCGAATTGCATCAAATTCAGAAGGTTACAAACTGCCCTGGCATATCCTTTGCACAAGGTTCTCAAGAAAATAATACATCAAAGGGGGTCGCGAGAGCTCGAGTACATTACAAACAAATCTTATATTTTAAGCTCTTTTATTTTATACATGATAGCTTTTACTGTCACAATTTAATAACAGCATTGAGGTCCAGAAGATCCCCCTTTTTTGAAAAAGTAATTCATTTTTGGAATTCCAAATTTTTCTCGACACAGTAGCTCTTACAATGCAAATGTCTGTCAACGGATCCATACTATCGATGTTTCTAGACCCCAAAGCAAGGTCACGTCTAAAGAAGGGGGTTCCCAAATTAGTGTACACCCACTTGCAAATAGAGCCCGTGAAAGCTTTGATTTCCAGACAACCCTAGAACAGGTGCATGAGGCATTCTTTGGGTGCTTCCATCTGACACATATACCTTTGGCTAGACCTCTTGCTTTAGCCTTGTCCCTGGTGGGGATGAAACCGAAGAGAAGTCTCCATTTGGCCTTCCAAATGTTTCCAATCACTTGGCTCCATTTGCTTGTAGCCCACTTCTTGGACCAAACCCTGTTGAAGTGATCTATCCATACCGCTGAAGTGCAAAGCTTTTCATAAATAGGTTTCTTCTTGAGCGAGAAAAATAGGCTTTCTCCATGCCATTTCTAAGCTTTCCAATGAAGTGGAGTGGAGCACAGAGGAAGGGTAAGGTTTGAAATGTTTTGAAGTAGTCTTCCAATAAGGATTTGCTCCTGGAGCGATAAATTGTTGTAGAGCTTTAGATATTCAATTGAGCCCCAATATCCTTTTTGATAATCCCAAAGAGATTCCAAGTTGAAAAAGCCCTTGTTTTCAAGATTCTTGGCTACTTCTATCCAGTGGTTATTTAGACCCAAGCCTTCCACAATGGGACCCCACGAGGACCAGTACCGGGCAGTACCTTTTGAGTATCTTATCTCGACAGTACCTTTCGAGTATCTTATCTCTTCCTTCCACTTGAGTGAATCCGCGGCTTTACAACATTTTTCAATAAATTTCTCAGTAAATCCTCCTACTTGAGCCCTAACTCCAAAAAGGGGGAGAAGCCTATTTTGTATGTCAAGGTTGGACCATGAGCCTCCTTTAGACCTCATAGGGGATGCCATTACCATTTCTCTTCAGAATTGGCAAGGGCGTAAAAAAATTTGACACATAAGGCTATATCATGAGTGACAAGGTCAAGGATGCCAAGTCCTCCTTGAGCTTTTGGTGATTTCCTCCCATTTACCCCACTTGCAAGGTTTGCTATCAAAAAGCTCATTTTTCCACAAAAACTCTTTGATTATTGGTGACAAGGAGTTCCAATTTTTTTGGGATAATTGAATGGTGACGTGAAGGTTATATACGGGATGAAGAAGGTGTTAATTATCGTGGCTGTGGAAGGGGATCAAGATGAACTGCCAACGTTTCAATTTTTTTATTTTTTCTTGAACCCAGTCAAAGGCAGTCTTGTGACTAATTCCTCCCCCAATAGGCATACCCAAGTGACGAAATATGTTACCTCTCTTCACCACCTCTCCAGTCCACCCTAAAGAATCGAAATTATCCTCCTCTATCAGTGAAATAAGCCTTGATTTTTCTATATTTCACTGAGATCCTGACGTTGTGGCAAACAACTAGACAATATCCAAGGCTTGTCTTACATTATTCGCCTCCGCTTGGAGGAAGAGAAGTGAATCATCAGCAAACATTTTGATAAGCAATTGTTTGCCATTTTGGGTTTGTAACCCTTTAATCTCTCCTTTTGTAGCCGCTTGCTCCATCATAGAAATAAGCAGATGGGTGCAGGCTGCAAACCAATGGCGCCAAGGGGCACCCTTGCTAAATGGATCTTTTAACATTGAAGCTACCAACTATTCTGTAATTAAATAGTAGCTTTGAGGAGCTCCCTTCCCCAAGAGTACTGACCACTTGATAGATTCGAGGGCCAAACTCCAAAGTCTGCAATTTTTTTTATGCAAATGACCAGGTGATCCTATCATATGCCTTATCCATGTCCAGTTGTAGAAGGATACATTCTTGTTTCTTGAACTTGGCGTACTCCAACCCTATCATTGCAGTCAGGATGTTGTCATATATTGATCTTCCTTTAATAAAACCATGTTGGTAGGGAGAGATGACACCTGTTAACACCGGGTCATCCTCTCAACAATGAGTTTGGCCAACACCTTGTAGACCGCTATCATCATTGTAATTGGTCTCCAGTGTTTGAATAGAGAGAAAGCTAATTGCTTGGGGATGATTTTAATTATTCTTTTCTTCACCCTTGATTCGAGTGCACCTTTCGTAAAGGCTCTGTTGACCATATGCAAGAAAGAATGGCAGAGAACCTCCCAGAAATTGACAAAACTTGGCCGTGATCCCATCCCATCCTGGTAAATTTTCTTTGCCTAGCTTTTTGAGTGCCCTCAAGCAAGCTTGGAGATTGGTTCAATCTTAGGCCTCCTTTGTCCTAGACAACACCTATTCAAAAAATTCAACCCTTGGAAAATGTAAAAGCTGATAGAGCTTACACCAACAACTAAAATTCAAACTTGGGCCTAGCTCATCCTCATCACTATTTAACACAGGGTCTTGAATGAAGTTAAGGTGGTGGTACAAATGGCCGAGAAGTGTGGGCACAAAACCAAAGGCACGTGTAGACGTCGATTGCTGAAAAGTAAACAAGGACATTTGGGGGGGGGGGGGGGGGGGGGGGGGGGGGGGGATGTAAGCTCACTTTATTATCAAGGGTGCTCGTATTGGTTTCAAAAAACCACATGTGCCTACATGGTTAGCTCATTAGCCTTCCAACCACGAGGTTGTGGGTTCACGTCTTGGGATATTGTCATTGCGTTGACTTTTTTAGACCCTTCCCCTGCCTCAAGATTCACGTGCTTCAAACTCGACTGTTGATCCCATCTCTTATGCTGAGGCAAGCTCATTTGTCTTCTTTCTTGTACCTCACCCACACTTTATGTTGGGTGGAACTTCCATACTTTTGATGGTAACAAGCATTTTCATTCTAAGTGAATCCAAAAAGAACTCTTGTTTGATTATGAATATGCATATGCCAACTTTTTTATTGACATACTCACAATTGTGAGTAGATGTATTGTATTAAGCCACGAAGAATATACAAAAACCTCAAGCACATTGGATGCGTGAATCACATCACGCATTTTAGGTCTACACATCCCTTTGTAGATGAGAACTACAAGATAGATATATGTGGACTACTTGATACCAGAACCATGATGGCTTGGATTGCTTGAGCTCATTCTTCAGAGTTTTTGTGGTTTCAAATCGAGACAATAACTTCCTTGCTTTCTTGAATTGTGGCTTTGAAACAGGCCACTGAGTGGTCGTTTTTAAAGACATGCTAGTTCTTGAAGTTTGAGACTTACTTGAAGTAATAGAAGCCAACAATTTGTGTGGAGAGAAGGATGGCTTCATTTTTTCAAGTCTTTTCTCCCAAGGGTAAAGTATTCTTGACAAAAGGAATCTTTTAGGTTTTTTTTATTCATTTGCAGATTTACCACATTGTTTAGAGAATTTTCTCTTCCCTATGTCATGTGAAAATTGTGCTTGGGATATTTATGGTCAAAGTATAGCTTGTTGCCCATTGCACTTAGTCAATATTTGGACTCTAGACTTTTTGAAGAGCCATTGTATAGACTTATCTCATGGGAAAACCCACTTAGCCAATTCAAGACCTTGAAATGATGATAAATATATTTCGATCACCATTATCACTCTATGAGTGTGAGTTATTGCTTTTTTTTTTTAACGTGATTAGTTACACATATAGGGGTGCTACAAAGAAGGAACACAATATAGAGTTGTCAGTTTGATGTGAGGTTCATATATGTTTTATGGCCCTTGTTTTTGTGATTCAATTCAATTTGTTTGATGTCCATAAACTTATGTGTGGATGCATGGTTAGCCAACCCAATCTGTACGGACAATTTTGCATAAAACGACTTTTTTTTTGCATCACGATTATTAACATGAGTCTCATATGGGTGAAGTGATGTGACAAGGTGATAGTGTATGTTATATGGTTGAACTTGATGCATTGGTATGAAGTCAAATATTCTTTCTTGTATGTTATGTGTGATTTCAAAAGTGGGAAAATTTTGTTTTGCACCTACATGTGAAGTTATGATATATGATTGATCAAAGTAATGGGATTATTTTGCATCATGGTTAAAGATTATGTCATGATGTTATATGGTGCATGAACCTCAAAGGATATATGTAGATGTTTCATGTGCATGTGTGTACTACTTTCCACCCTTCTAGATCAAAAATTGCTCTATGTGCAAGGGGGGGTGATGTGCGGTCATGGTATATCACTTCATATGGTTAAATGCTTCTAAATTGGTGAATTGAGATTATTTTTAGTCTCTGGTCAAACCTTTTTTTATGCATAAAAATTCTATCTTTAAGAGCCATGTGTGTTGGCTCAGTTGACTGCAACAAGCACTCCAAGTATGGGAGTTTGTTTCAGTGATGAATATGGTTTTTGGTCAAGGGTTGATGATCCCTTATGGTTATGGTTATGGTTATGATTTTTGGTTGTGGTAGTGGGTTTGTCTCTTAAATTATTATTTTGGATATGGGTGTGATGTCACAATGCTGTCAAAATTTAGCGGCTATGTCATGTACTAAATTGGTTTTGCAGGATGGATGTGCATCACTTAGAATAGGGTGGAGGGCTAAGCCATGTGATGAGGATTTGGATTATATTTTATGATTTTGGATTGGATTATAAAGTGGTTTTGATAGATTATGTCAGGCATGTAAGAATAGAGACTTTGTATAGTTTGATTGTGTTGAAAAGGATTTTTTCTGCAAATACAAGATGATAGGGTAGAGTGCTAAGCCATGTGATGAGGAGTTGGATTATAGTTTATGATTTTGGATTATAAAGTGGTTTTGATGAATAATGTCAGACATATAAGGGTAGAGACCATGTATAGTCTAATTGCCTTGGAAAGGATTGTTTGTGCATATCCAAGATGATACGATATGGTTGGACTCATGTGTAAGAGTAGAGACCATGTATAGTCTGATTGCCTTGGAAAGGATTGTTTGTGCATATACAAGATGATATGGTATGGTTGGACTCATGTGTTATGTTTCTCATGACAACGTCGATACAAGATTAGGATCACCTATATCCCTTAGCCTTAATTGAAAGGGTCGATGACTAGGGGCTTTGCTAGATCAAAGGTGTTGTCTCAATCTTCCTTTTTTTGTTAGACTCATGTTAGCATGTTGATGGTTAAATAACTGTTGAGCCAGCAGAGGATCACACCCACATTTTTGCTCACACTCATTATTTTGTAACCGTTGATTGTAATAAATGTCTTTCCGACATTAATTTTGATTTGAGCCATTCATTAAGTAACGGGACTCAATTGAGTTTCCATCTTGTAATCCCGAAGTAATTTCACTTGCTGATGTAATTAGTTAGAGATGTTCTCACCTCCAAGGCTGAGGTATATAAGCCAAAGTTTTTGTAACCTAAAGGATTCAGATTATTGATCAAAGTGAGTTTTTGAGCGCCGTGACTGTGTCTGAGAGAGAGAGAGAGAGAGAGAGAGAGAGAGAGAGAGAGAGAGAGTCTTATCTACTTGCTACGCGAGCTACGGAGCCGCCATTGGAGAAGCAACACCGCCATTGTGTTAGCAACGGTGAGAGCTACGCACAGATACCAAGAGTGCGCGCTATCGGCTTCTATGTGTGGTAAGTTCCTACGAGCTTCGGTGTGAGTTTTCTTCCAACTCGTGTGTCGGAATGGAGCGTGCAGCATATCTATAGAACCACAACGAGTAGAGATACACATTAGTACCATCGGGGTCAAGTTTCGATCACCTGTATTTTTCGGCCTGTCTTCATACGCGTTTACCGCACGGAGTGGTTATAGGTTGATTTTGCAGTTCAAGTCTTTAGGGTGTTGTTCTTACCTAGTGTATAGACTTCCCCTTGAGTTTGAGATCGATTCAATGATCCTAGATCCTGTTTCGTATAGCATTCGTTCGTAGTACGGATTTCAGTCACTTGCGTATTTTAGAACTTAGATTTGATTTCCTTAGTAGTGATTGTCATTAGAAGGTCGAGTAGGTGATTTGACACCCACCTAGTTGTTTCCATGCGCCTGCGGGTCAAGCTCCGTCCTCGTCTGACAAATTCTGTTGTTGGTTGAGTTCTTGCTATTTAGCTTCCGCTAGCGGCGTAACCGCCTTAACATTTGGCGCCGCTGCCGGGGACGAGAGCCCTAAGTAGGTGACCTTAGACTAATCCTACGAGGTGAGTCGTATAAACTACTTTGTATACTTTAGTTAGAAAAGATCTAGGAGTGGTGGACTCCGAAGATCTCGAGAGATACTAGGAAGTGGGGTATTCCTAGGTCTTCTGTGTTGACAGTATTTTTAGTTTAGCTTAGATTTGTTTGTTGTTTTGTTGGTGTTGAGTAGTTGTTGATAGAAGAAGAATTTGATAGTCCGTGAGTGACAGTGGATCTCTTTAAAATCACAATTACCAAACCCATTTTATGATTAGGAATAGCTTAGGTAGGACTTCATTTGATCCTGATCTAGAGCTATTAATCATTGGAGTATTTGCTTGATATGGTTGATTGCATGTTAGATCACTAAACCGTCGAGTTAGTAGTGAAACTTGCAATAAACAAAAGTCAGAGAAATTTTCTGTGTATCTGGGAGCTGCTGAGCACTTGAGAAAGCTTTAGGAAGGATTCTGTGCCAAAAAACTGGAAATCTGCAACTTTAGACATCATACGCGTATGATGTCTAAATGACCAAACAGAGACCAAAACAGAAATTTTGACTTTACCAGAGTGTTCAAAAGGGGAGTTATACCCTAATTTCAACTTAAAACAAGAGCATTAACACTCAAAGAAACCCAAAAAGACAAGTCGGAGTCCAAGAAACGCAAAGAATAGGAAATTTTGGATTCAGATCTTGTTTTTACATTCAAACCTGACAAAAACACTTGAAACTCAATTATAAACATTGGAGAAGTCTTAAAACCAAGAATAGTCAAAATCTGGGACAAAAAACATCATACGCGTATAATGTCTTTTAGCACATTCACTACTTATTTTTTATATCTGACCTGACAAGATTATTACAAACACTGTAGAAAGCATAAATATCAAGTCTTGACCCAAATTGATGAAAAAAGACATCATACGCGTATGATGTCTTTGACCTAATTTTGGACATATTTTGATACTTTGCCAACACAGATCCATTGTAATAGATGTCTAGAGGTTATATTTCAAGTTTCATCCCATTTGGATCACAATTGACCCAAAACAAGTCAAAAGCGGAAAATTGCCAAGAAAAGCCTAAATTAGCCATAACTTGCTCAAACAGAGTTCAAACTGAATTTTGTGAGTGGACAGAGCATAAGGGGGCTATTGAGAGTGAGCATAACCAAAATAGTCCAAATCTGTGAAAAAAGACATCATACGCGTATAATGTCTTTTTCAGCATAACTGCAACAAAATTCTCACTTGATGAAACAGAAGTTGTCCAACTGACAAGATTAAACAATTGACCAAGTATCAATCAGTTTGGATCAATTCTGACCACAAAAACTTGGGAAAACAAATTGCCGAGATGGAAAAGTTAAAGTCCTTTAGGGGAATTGATGAATTTGAGATCGGGCAGGAATCTCCAGAATAACCAACCAAAACAAGGGGAACAAGCAAGTGTCATATCAACCGAGGGAAGTGTGAACCAAAGTTGGGTGAAACCATTAGAGCCGATCTTTGAAAGAAGTGTTTCTGATACTTCTTCGGAGAGATCTTACGAGATTTTCACCGAACACTTGGAACACTTGAACCTGAACAACAGAGAAAATATGGCAGCAGGATCATCAAACCCTTTCGCCACAATGAAGCTATTGTTCATAAAATATTAGTACGACAATGAGCAAGGTGCCAAGATCTACAGAGATGGAATGGACCGCTATTGTGTAAAGATAGAAGATAGACCTAGTGAGTTCAAGGACTTAGTGCCTGTGAGCTACAGCGGAGATAGATATCAAGATGACGAGGGTACCATGTACTTGGTAGTCCTAAATCCTAACATTGTGGACAAGTGGGGATTGATGGACACCAAAGCCAAAGTAGATGAAGAACTCGAGGAGAAAGCACCAATAATGAACTTCCCTGATGCGAGGTTAAGAAGAGAGAATGAAACTACAAGGATCAACACTGATAACATCTATGTGGGGCTATACAAATATAATAATGGGGCGCAAGATCTCTATTATAGATGTGAAGAACCCTACACCGGAGAGTTGACAGACCAAAAAAGACTTTATGCCTTTACCTACACAGAGGGATCGGAAGTGAAAATTGCCGCTTACGACAAGTATGGCAGGCAATATTCAACAATGGGCAAGAAAGAATTAGAAGGATATACATACTTTGGGGGACCACTACATCAGTATTATGTTACTTCTAGCTCACAAAGACCAGCACCAACAAATGGAGTGCAAAACCCAATGACGACAGGAGGACAAAGAACTCAGGCTACTGACTCTTTCAGTCAACCTCAGTACTCGAAGCCCGGACCAATGGGGTCATTACATTCCAGAGAGTCAATGGATACGAATCGAGGTAGTGCAGTTCCAATCCCCACATATACCACTCCAGGTCCAAGGTTCGAAGCGGAACCATCACATTTACCTCCTAGTAGTAGACTCAGGGCAGGGGAACCGACAAGGGTAACCCATAAAGTCCATGATGCTAGAGAAAGCTTTAGCCGGGACACAGGATCAATGAGATTGGTAGCAGACCATAGACGTATGAGACCATCTCAAGTAGCCAAGTGTATGCCAAAGAAGTATGGTGGTTCAGGAGATCCATATGCACATGTGTCACTCTTTAAGCAAGTCTTAAGAGCTGAGCAGATAACAGATTTCCATACACAATACGAGGGATTTGGTCTTACTCTAGAAGGTACGGCATTGACATGGTTTCAACCACTGAACAGAGGGGGATTCCATGACATTGACCATTTGCTAAGAGAGTTTGCTGAGGAATTCTCAAAACGAGGGATTAAGCACAATACGGTCTCACAAATATATGCTTTTAAACAGAGAGAACACGAAAAAGTGAAGGAAGCTTCACTTCGCTTCAAACAATACATTGAGAGATGTCCAGTACGTGAACGACCACAAGATGACAGACTATCTGTTCTCTTTATTGAAGGATTGAGAAACGACACTCTCAAGAAGGACTTGCACTTGAAAGCTTGTACAAGTTTCGAGCAAGTAACGAGAGAGGCATTGTACTTAGTGGATAACTGTACGGTTTATGGAGAGGTGTCAGCGGATACAGATTTTGCATCCAGTAGCTCTTCCTCCGTAGCGAGCGAGACTACCACTAAAAAGAATTTTCAAACAACAACCATGCCAAATGTAGAGAAAATGATAGAAGATGCTCTAAAAAGGATGGCACCATACCAAAAACCATTGCCAAAACCACTGAAATGGTGTGCTATTGAACAAAAATGGACAAACCATCCAACAGAGGAGTGCTATTACAACAAAGGGTATGTAAGGGAGCGCCAGTATGCACCTCCTGCTCAATTAGCACCACCTCAGGTACATCCAGTACCTCGATACCCAACGGGAAATGTACCAGGACCTATGGGGATAGAAAGACCGCAACCGGTATTGGGACAAGAAACCACCTTTACCAGGAGCAAGGCCAGTGGGCATTAGATATGCACCAACCTTAGAGAATCAGGAAGAACAAGCCTTAGTGCCTGTTCAATCCTATTACGAAGAATCGGGTGCACACATGTCTCCGACAGTGTATTACCCACCAGAAGAACCAAAACAACCAGAACCATGGGGCATGATGGGAATGTTGGAACACCAACAGTTACAAGTGCTTCTGATGAAGAGAGATACAATTTGGACGCAAGAACATTGATGTTCATAGCTCATGGAGGGTTAACAGGACAAGACCATCCTATCCACAAAGGACGAATCAGTGGGACCAAGACCAGCACTAGGACCCTGTTACAAGTGTGGAGGTGACCATCTGATGAATGTTTGCCCACATACGGAAATCATTAGAATTAACGCTTATTGCACTGAGTGTGGGGTTACTCACTTCATTGAGGATTGTTCAAAGAATCCAAACAAAGTGCAAAAGACGACATTGAATATGTTAGAAACTATTCCTACCAGCAGTGGGTCTGAAAATGAAACTCTGATACCAACGCAAGTTGTTACTAGAGCTCAAGCTAAGAAAACCACTAGAGAACCTGAGAATGGAAAGTTAGCGACTGAAGTGGTTAGTCAAGGACCGCGGAGTCAGAAAAACACATGGAAAGCTAGAAAAGCACGCATGAAGTTGAGAAAAGAACGTGAAGACGCTATTCTAGCTGAGGAACTAAAGCAAACTAAAGCTAGATTAGAAAAACTTGAGAGTCAAAACGGGAAACGAGAGATGAGCCCGGAAAGAACGAAACAAAAGAGTATCAAAGAAACAACGAGCTTAAGCTCAGGGGGATCAGTGCTAGTCGACAAAGTACACGAACCATTGGACGCACTGATGAGAGCTTACGAAGCTAGGTTAAAGAACAACCAAACACAAGAACAGAGGTGGATGACATACCCAAACGCGGAATTGGAAAAGCAGAGACTTGAAATGTGCCAGAGAATGATCGAGACTGCACAAGCCTTATTAGAACCACCAAAAGAAACAATGAATTGTGGGAAGGAAAACCCAATTCAGCAAGAGACTATCGTTTCACGGGTAGCTGAAAAGACTCCCAGTGCACAAAAGCCTGAAAATACACAAAAGGATGACCGCATAGTATTGAACACAACCGATCAGGAGATAGAGAGTTTTCATCCAGTCATACAGAGGATTTACGGAAAAGATGAGGATTACAATGAATTTTGGAAACAAGTGAGAGAGGCAAACTTTGCAAACGAGCTAAGTTGCCAAGCTAATCAGACAAATTGGGAAAAGGACATCAGGAATCCTCCCATAGTGGAATTTGAGGCAGGATCTCAAGTGGACTTGGATCTGCAATCTTACTGGGGAGATGGGGGCTCTGTTAGAACAATGGAGAGCAAACCTCATTCACTGAAAACCTTACCTTCATACTTAGGAGAGTATGAAGCAAAATCCGAGATTAAAGCACTTCCCTCACGAAAAATCTCATCAGAAAAAGTCATGGACTCGCAAGGATTGATAGAGATTTTGTCAACACCAGTGACATGCACTATCACTCTAGCTGAGCTTTTGAGGCTAAGACCACATATGTGGACCACTGTAGGAAAATGCTTGGAGAAATTTGGGTTAAAAGACCCAACATCGAGACTGCAAGAGGGTATACAAGAGCTGAGCAAACCACAAAAGAACGCTAAGCCTGTACCCTTAAACAAGGTCGGAGAGTATTGCGAAGGTGAAGAGGGAAATACAACCTTACCAGTTGAATTCCAAGGAGTGAACACGATGGCAATACTAGACAGTGGAGCTGGGGTAGCCATTGCAACAAAAGAAATCTGGAAAAAATGGGGAAAACCAGCAATAAGGAAGACTAGGTTGAAACTCCAATTAGCAGATGGACACATGGAGAAACCTATGGGGTTATTAGAGAAAATCGTAGTAACTTCTTGCGGCATTGAATACGAACATACTTTTGCTATTGTCGATTTTGGCAAGGAGAATAACTATGATATTATACTGGGAAGACCATTCATGAGACAATTGAAAATGGTCCAGGATTGGGGCTACGATCACATATACCTGAGAAATAAGGAAACCACTACACGTGTGAACCTGAGAGACCATAGCTACAAAGATGTGAACCGAACACCGGTAGAGGAGTTTGATTCAGCTACTTTGGCGGGATCCGAATTTCCAGCTTGGTTAGGTAAGCCCAAGGAGTTATGGATGTGTGGGGCCTCGAAATGTGGAAGTCTGAGGCGAGAAGAATATGTTTTAGAAAGGGCTATCGAAGACAAAACTTATATAGGAGAACCCTTTCCAGAGGACACGCTTGAACCATTAGAATGGACACACATTCTAGCAACCCTAGATGTTTGTGCAATTCCGGATGGTCCCACAACGAAATTTTGCGACAAGGACGGGTACGACGTGGTTCCGTACTTCATGCTGAGAACTATACTCGAAAAAGAAACTGAAAAGAACGATACACTGGAAAAGGAAGATGAAGAAGAGGTGTTTCACGACATTCCCGATCATCCAGAGTGGGGAAATGAAGCAGACAACGAGTCAACGGACAATTCAAGCGGAAACGAAGAAACTATAACTGATGTCCGATTTTATGATTTTCCGAACCAAACTAAACAACGCCGGAAACGCTATAGAGCAAAGAGAAAAACAAAGGGGGTTAGAACCAATCCAATGCCTAGAATAAGAGGAAAAAATCAATTCCTAATGCTAGTAAAGGCGGAAGATTGTGTTAAGGACAAGATTTCTGGAAGAATGAGAGGCAATGAGCAAAAGAGCTTACGAAAAGATTAAAGAAGCTCAAGAAATCAAGTTCAAAGGAATGAAACGAAAACTGAAACAGAAAAATCAGAAAACAACAAGCGCAACAGAGAACACACGGAGTCCAAGTTAGAACGTAGAAACAAGTACAGAGAGCTCAAGAAAACTCTGAAAGAAGTTTGGACGACAGAAATTGAGAGTGGAGAGGACGAAAACGCCAAAATCAAGGAAAACATGGATGTTCCCTCTCACTACAGGAAATTCACAATAGAGGATAGGAAGGTGGTATTTACCCAACCTATTCGAGAGAGAAAGGAGAACAAATCTTATGACGGACCGGAGGATGCAAAAAAAGTTGATTTAGCAGCTCCAGGTGAGACACCTAGACCGGTGTACATAGCCACAGATTTGTCTCCATGCAAGGAAGAGAGACTTTTGAGTCTTCTCAGAGAGTACAGGGATGTGTTTGCATGGTCTTATAAGGACTTAAAGGGAGTTGACCCATCGATATGCCAACACACAATCCCACTAAAACAAGACGCAAAGCCTAGCAGACAGAGACCATACACATACAATGATACGTTTGCTAAGCGAATCAAAGAAGAGATAGATAAGCTAATGGAAGCTGAATTCATATACGAGATTGAACACACCGATTGGGTATCTCCAATTGTGGTGGTACCCAAGAAGAACGGAAAACTCCAAGTGTGTGTCAACTTAAAGAAAGTGAATGCTGCAACAATCAGGGACAATTATCCCCTGCCGATAACTGATCATGTTCTAGAGCGTGTATCAGGGAAAACGGCATACTCCTTTCTTGATGGTTTTTCAGGATATAACCAGCTAGCCATAGCACCGCCAGATCAACATAAAAAAGCTTTTGCAACGGAGTGGGGAATTTATGCTTATTGGGTTATGCCTTTTGGTCTAACCAATGCTCCCGCAACCTTCCAGAGGCTGATGACGCATGCTTTCAAAGAATACTTAAGGTAGTTTCTAGAAATATACATGGATGACTTATGTGTACATTCTCTTCTGAGAGATGAGCATCTAGAACACCTAAGAAAAGTATTTGAGAAATGTAGGACATATCGCATTTGTCTCAATCCTGATAAATGTGTGTTTATGGTCCGACAGGGCAGAATTCTGGGACATAGTCTCACAAAACGGAATATCCATGGATTTAGAGAAGATAAAAGTTATAGTGGATATGCCTAGACCAACCAATGAGAAACAAGCACAGAGCTTTATGGGACATTGCGGATATTATAGACGATTCATTTACATGTACGCTATAATAGGCCAACCACTTTACAGGCTAATAGTGAACTTTGAATGGATAGAGGAGTGTGAGGAATCATTCAAGAAATTGAAAGAGGCACTCATTACTGCTCCAGTCCTGAAATCACCAGATTGGGAGAAGATATTCCATGTGCATATAGATGCTTCGGCATATGCAATAGGATGCATTTTGGCTCAGCCAGAAGAAGGAAACATGGATTTTTCTATCTGTTATGCCAGTCGACAGCTCAACAATGCAGAGAAGAATTACACCACAACACAGCGAGAAGGATTAGGAATGATATATGCTGTGAAGAAATTTCGGCATTATCTTCTAGCCAACAAGTTTGTGTTTTTTACGGATCACCAAGCCTTTCTCTACCTAGTGAATAAACCATGTAATACCGGGAGAATAGTGAGATGGTTCATTATCTTACTGGAATTCGACTTCACGGTAGTAGTAAAGAAAGGAAAAACACATATTAGAGCTGATCATCTTTCGCGATTGACGAATGGGGAAGACCCTATAGGAGTAGATGACGACATGCCAGACGCGTACTTGTTCAACATAGAAATGATACCAAAGTGGTCTCAAAATGTCGTTAGCTTATTAACCTATGGAGGAGAGTTTGATAGAAGAGAATACAACCAGAAACATATTGCTATTCAGCAATCCAAGAATCTTCAATTGGTTGCAGGAAGGTTGTATCAATTGGGAAATGATCATGTTTTACGACTATGCATCAATCCTGAGGAATATAATATATATCTGCGCGAAGCACATGTTCAGGAATGTGCATTTCATTGTTCAAGAAGGAACACATATAGGAATTTGTTACAATTGGGAGTCTATTGGCCAGGAATGAAAGAAAGCGTACATGAATATGTCACTGTATGTATTGTATGTTCATCAAAACCGCCAGCAGAGTATTCGACATTATATCAGATAATGATAGCTCCGGAATGGAGTCAGTATATTGTTGAATATCTCACAAATAGAACTTTCCCAGAAGGAACGTCAAAAGCTCGTCAGAAATCTGTAGAGACAGAAGCTAGAGATTACGCTTTAATAGGAGATCAACTCTATAAGAGAGGTAAAGACAACCAGCTTAGGATTTGCGCATCAGAGTCTGAGTATGTGATAATCCTGGAGCAAGCTCATGGAGGAGTAGGTGGAGGCCATTTCTCAGGTGATAAGACAGCAAAACTTGTCTTAGCCGCAGGAATATGGTGGCCAACATTACATATGGACGCTGAGGAATACGTTAAACGGTGTGATGACTGTCAGCGGACCAAAGTACCACTTAAAAGAGATGATATGCCGCTTAGACCAATGATGGGGACAAGAGCTTTTGCAAAATGGGGGATTGATTATGTCGGACCCATTTCACCTCCTGCATATAAGACTCATGCACAATACATCGTTGTGGCTACAGACTATCTAACAAAGTGGGTCGAAGCAAAGGCAACTCAAAAAGCAGATGCCAGGACCACGGCACAATTTCTATATGAATACGTCTTTGTACGATATGGATTGCCAATAGAAATTGTGAGTGATCGAGGCACACATTTTATAAATGAAGTGATAGAGATCCTTCTAGATGAATTCATGGTAATCCATAGGAAATCAGCCCCGCATCATCCACAAGCAAATGGACAAGCTGAAGCAACAAACAAAACCATATGTGTTGAAGATGATGAAACAGGAAACAGAAGGAAGACAGCAACTCAGAGTAGGAAGAAGATGGAGAAGGAGAAGACACAGAGCTTGTGTACGAGATCTCTGTAGTCTCTCTGTATTGGAATAATTGTATATAAACTCTGAGCTACAAAGCTTATATGAAACCCTAAGAGATAAGGTGTCCTTTCACACCGGATGTCCAGGGGGAAAAACCCAGTGGGAGAAAAGTGCCCCTGGTGAAGCGCGTATACACACTAACACTACTACATGTCTACAAATCCCCCCTGTAGTGATAGTGTGAATCCGTACAAGGTAGCAGATCATCATGTGTATGAGAGTAAGCCCATAGCTTTTCGGAAAGCTTCAAACTTTTCTCGTGATAACGCCTTCGTAAATAGATCTGCAATGTTATCCTGTGTAGGACAGTAAGTTAGTGTGATCTCCCCTGCATGTAGCCTTTCCCTGACATAGTGGTAGTGAACCTCTATGTGCTTTGTTCTTGCATGAAATACTGGATTCCTTGCAACTGCAATAGCGCTCTGACTGTCAGTGAAAATGGTAGTGGGTGCCTGTTGACACTCACAAAGATGTGCCAATAACGTGCGTATCCATACACAATCAACTGTTGCCGTGAAATCTGCCCTGTACTCAGCTTCACAAGTTGATGTAGCCACTGTGGGTTGCTTCTTGCTTAGCCAAGATATACATGCATTTCCCAAGAAAAAACAATTGTCACTTGTGGAATGTCGTGTGTCAAAATCACCAGCCCAATCTGAATCGCTGTAACCAAGAAGCTGCATAGAACTGTGCTTTCCATACATATCCCCCCTTGGAAAGAACATGGCAAGATTAGGGGTACCTGAAAGGTAACGAAGTATGCGCTTCACAGCTTGCCAATGATGCATACCTGGGCTGTGCATAAATCTGCTTGCTTGTGAAACCCCAAATTGAATGTCTGGACGAGTGTTGCCTGCCAAATATATCAAGCAACCAACCGCTGCTGCATAAGTATGTACATCAAAAGATTCTCCAGCATCGTGCATGCTCAACTTTGATCCAGTTTCTACGGGTGTAGAGATTGGCTTACAATTTTGCATACCAAACTTGTCCAAAATTTTATGCAAATATTTTGCCTGCAACATGTATATGCCATCCTCTGATTGCACAAACTGAATACCCAAGTAATAATGTAGCAAACCAAGATCAGACATCTCAAAGGTTTTTCTCAAAGCATCTTTAAACGCTTCAATTTCATTTGCATTATTGCCTGTAAGAAGCATATCATCCACATAAAGTGTTAGCATAATGAGAACTCCATCTCTCTTTTTGACATACAAAGTACTTTCTGTTGGACTATTTTGAAATCCCTGGCCAATCAAATAAGTGTGTATCTTCTCATACCATGCTCTTGGAGCCTGTTTGAGACCATACAAAGCTTTACGCAATCTACATACCTTTTGCTCTTGACCTTTTACAACAAAACCACTTGGTTGAATTACATAAACTTCTTCCTGCAAATCACCATTCAAAAAAGCAGTTTTGATATCCAACTGATGCACTTTCCAACCATGATGAGCAGCAATTGCAACTAGTGATCTAACTGTGGACGCACGAGAAGTAGGAGCAAAGGTTTCATCATAATCTATGCCTTTCTGTTGCGCATAGCCTTTTGCCACAAGCCTTGCTTTGTACCTGTCAACAGTACCATCTTGTTTCCTTTTTACCTTAAAAACCCACTTTGTACCAATAGGCTTTTTACCTGTAGGCAAGTCCACTAGATCCCATGTATGATTCTTATGAATAGAATCAATTTCTTGGTGCATAGCATCTTTCCACTGAACACACTCTAAAGCTTGTTCAAATGAATCAGGCTCATCTGCATCACAAAGAGTGCTAAAGCAAGCCAAATCTACTTGCTCTCTGCCAAAAGTAGTACCAGCACGTGTTTTCCGTGGCAACGGTGCATCCAACTTGCTATCCTGCAAAGTTTTCTGAACCCATTTAGGCAAGGTTCTTTCTTCCCTGAGAACTTCTTGCTCTTCACGCACAATTTCCTCTACATCATGAGGTGTCACATGCTGATCAAAGGATTGATCAAGATTATCAACCTGTTGTGATTCTTGATTCTCCACAAAAGAAGGAAGCAAACCTTCAAATACATCATGTGTCTGCATATGAGGTACATCAAAAGCAACCATAGGTTGAGCAGTAGTTTTTGCAAAAATTACATCACGACTTTCAAAATTCTTGTTTGTAGCAGGATTGTAAAGTCTATAACCTTTACTTCCACTACTGTACCCCACAAATATACATTTGATTGCCTTATCATCAATCTTCCCACGTAACTGCTGAGGGATGTGAGCATAAGCAAGACAACCAAAAACACGAAGATAACTGACTGAAGGTTTTTTGTCATACCAAGCTTCATATGCAGTAATGGTCTTCAAGGCACGAGTAGGACACCTGTTCAAAACATGTGCTGCACAAGCAACTGCCTCCATCCATAGCTTATGAGGCAAACTCTTAGCCTTGAGCATACATCTAGCCGTCTCCATTAAAGACCTGTTCTTCCTTTCTACAACACCATTCTGTTGTGGTGTGTATGGCATAGTGCATTGGTGTTTAATGCCTTTCTTTCCCAAAAAATCCTTAAATGCACCTGACATGTATTCACCTCCTCGATCGGTACGAAGAGTCTGTACTTTGCAACCTGTTTCATTTTCAACCATGGCGACATAATGTTGAAAAACTGCAAACACGTCTGACTTTGCTTTGAGTGGATACACCCAACAAAACCTGGAAAAGTCATCAATGAAGGTCACAAAATAAAGGCTGTTTCCTATAGATGGCGTCCTCATAGGACCACATACATCACTGTGTACAAGCTGCAACTTTCGTGTCGCTCTAACTGAACCATCCTGCGAAAATGCAAATCTGTGCATCTTTCCAAGAACGCAACCTTCACATACATGTCTTGGTGGCATCTCCAATAAAGACAAATCATGCACCATATTATGACGTTGTAAAGTCATCAAACTGCCATAACTAACATGCCCAAATCTAGCATGCCACAACTCAGCATCCTGCATGGCCTGAGTCTTTGTTTCTGCAATACATACCTGAATCTGCTTTTCATAACGATCTAGCACAAATAGTCCATTTTCCAGCGTACCTGTAGTGATAAGAGAATAACCATTCTCTCGATCTCGTACAACACATCTGTCATCCTCAAAAATGACCCGAAGACCATTTTTTGCAAGAGAGGATACAGACAACAAATTCTTCTTGATCCCTGGAACATATAAGACATCTGGCAAGCATAAATCTGAACCATCTGAAATGGTAATCAAACTCTTACCAACACCTTTGATTGGATAAGAAGCATTATTTGCACATGTCACCTTCTTTCCTGCTGGAGCTGCATCCAATGAACAAAACAAATCCTTCCTTGAAGTAATATGCCTGGATGCACCACTATCAAAGTACCAAATCATTTGTGTCTTGTCAACACTGTAAGCAGAAAAATTTGAACATACTACAAAAGCATAAGAATCCTGCACAAAGTTTGCAGACTCTTCTTTAGCTGTAGAAGAATCACCAGAAGCTGAAACAACCAAACTTGACTCTTTCTTCTTTTCTTTAGCAATTCGCTTTTTACACTCACTAATGTAGTGACCAGGTTTCTTGCAGTAGTGACATTTACCTTTCTTCTTGGACTTGTCGGAATCACCTTTAGACTTCTCTGAAGATTGTCCTGCACTAGACTTGGAGTAATGAGCACTCTCTTTACCCCTGTTTTTGTTCCGTACAACAAGAGCATGATCCATACCATCCACCTGTAAAGACTTGTTCTTACGTGATTGATCCTCCTGCAATAGCAAAGCCACTAACTCTTCAAAATGAAGAGGGTCAGGATTAGCTCGCAAAGACAGAGTCAAAGAAGTCTGAAAAGTCAAATAAGATGGTGGTAGTGAATTGAGTGTTTTGGAAACCAAGTCCTTCTCTGGAATCACTTCATCAATGCTAAGCAATTGCTCTTTAAGATCCCTGATTTTTGTAAGATGCTCGACAATATCGTCACCTTCGTCCATCTGTATTTTGTCAAGTAGTTTCTTCAAAAACTCTATTCTGGCAGCGTTTCTTCCTCCAAACATAGCTTGCAGAGTGTTCCAAGCATCCTCAGAAGTTCTGCAAGATCTGATATGTGGTGTGATTGTCCTCTTTATGGTTAAGGCAATCACAGCCATAGCCTGTGCATCTTTAGTATCCCATCTCTTTTGCTCTGGAGTGACTTGTGAGGGTCCTGCACCAACAGCTGCACCACGACCAGGCGTGGCAGGTGCAATGATACCTGGACGAACTTCATCTCCAGATACATAATCCCACAATCCTTTACCAACCAAAACATTTTTGGCCATAAAAGACCAAAGAGAATAGTTGGTACCATCCAATTTGTCTTCGGATGTAAACGCACCAAAAATCTCTTTCTCCGTAGATTGAGCCATACTGTAGATGCACACAAGAGAGCAAAAGAACCTCCAAGAGATTCACAAATCTCCTCTCCAATGCAAGCAAAACTCTACACAAAATCTCAGCACAAAGCTAAGACAAGCTGCTTCCCAAAAGAACTGTTTACCTGAAGAAAATCTGTCAAAAAGCACACCCTCTTGATCTAAACGCCTCGGAAAAGTAACTTCTGCTACGCTGCTCAGAACGAAATTCTGAGGGCTCGAACAGCTTCGAAAGGGGGGTAAAACTCCAGGTCGCCTAATCAGAATACTCCCGGAACGTCGAGGATGCTCCCACGAACAAATTTTCCGAAAACTGCCTGAAAATTGCGATTGCGCGCACGGACGCGAAAACGCAAGTAGAGGCTCTGGAAATCACCTTGCTCTGATACCAATTGTTGAAGATGATGAAACAGGAAACAGAAGGAAGACAGCAACTCAGAGTAGGAAGAAGATGGAGAAGGAGAAGACACAGAGCTTGTGTACGAGATCTCTGTAGTCTCTCTGTATTGGAATAATTGTATATAAACTCTGAGCTACAAATCTTATATGAAACCCTAAGAGATAAGGTGTCCTTTCACACCGGATGTCCAGGGGGAAAAACCCAGTGGGAGAAAAGTGCCCCTGGTGAAGCGCGTATACACACTAACACTACTACATGTCTACAATATGCACGGTCCTTACGAAGATTGTATCTGAGTCGAGAACTGACTGGGACCAGAAGTTGCATTCAACATTATGGGCATATAGGGTAGCATATAAAACATTAATAGGAACGACCCCATATAACATGGTTTTTGGGCTAAATGCTATCTTACCAATAGAATTCTTGATTTCAACCTTAAGGGTGGCTAAGGATCTAGAGTGGACAGGGCACGAGCTTTCTGATAGAATAGATGACCTGGAAAAGCTAGATGAGCTTTGCCTAAAAGCAATAGCTTCTATCTACGCTCAAAAAGGCGACAAAAGGAATTTTTTGATAAGCATGTGTGGACTAAAGAGTTTAAGGTTGGGGACTATGTCCTAGTTTACACTCTGAAACAACATGCTAAGAAGCTTAAAAAGCGAGGGATGGGACCTCTGGTGATTAAAGATCTATCACCAAGTGGAGCCGTCAAGCTTGCTACATTAGACGGAGAAGAAATGCCCAATTGGATTAGTGGATGCACAGTGAAAAAGTATCTTTTGCCGCTAACCCAAGACATGCTTCTCAAAATACATCAAGAAAAGCTGCGTGTCCAGAAAAAGAAAAAGATTGTGGAGGAAGCGCAAGCCGAGGCGAAGGAAAGAATGGAGAAAAGAAGACTACTGCGTCAGAAACAGCACAATGAAGGAGCAATACGAATAAACGCAGTCAGTATAACAGAAATGGATAATGACAAAGAAGAACCCATCATTGAATGCAAAGTAGGAACCAACCAAATCAAAGCCAGAGCACTATTGGATTCAGGAGCTCAAACTAATCTACTTTCACTCAGTTTGTATAGACAATTGACAAATGACACTACATTACAAACTGCCAAGCAAGAGTTAAAGAGTTACTCTGAGAATTCAATCAAAACTGTCGGATGCACAGTTTTACATATACAGATTAACTAGTATGTGCATCCTCATATGTTTTACGTGGTTGAAGACCAAGCTACACAACATCCATTATTGCTAGGACAACCATGGCAGAAGCAATACAATGCAATGATTGACTGGAGTTCTAACTCAGTGCTTATCAAATACGAAGGTGAAAGTCAATCAGTTAAGTTCACCAAAGGAGCAGAGCCAACTCCAAAGGAAGAATCTAAGAACAAAGGTAAACAACAACCAGAGAAAAAGAAGAAGCAATGGCAACCAAAAGTTTCTATACAACTGGATTTCTCTTCGACGAGGAACTCTCAACATTGGATAAGGAAGACAAGCAATAATATAACATCTCAACCTTGGGAAAAAACGGAGTCAAAGTTGGTATGGAGACCAAAAAAGGTTGTGCCAGAGAACACAAAGGTGGAAAATAGAGTCTTCAATAGCAGACAACAGAGTGATTTCACACAATCAAGGATAGTGAAACAGATCTGGATTCCAAAGAGGTTCATGACGGCACAAAGCTATAGCAAGCAAATTTGGATCCCAAGGATTTGTAAACAGGAACTCCCTTCAGTACAATCCACGGAAACTCCTAGGTATTTCAAGGCGAGGAAATCAACACAAAGAACAAAGCAGGTTTGGGTCGCAAAGAGTTTGTGGCAAGCACAAGCGAAGCGGAAGCAGATTTGGATTGTGAAAAAGAACAACAAGGTAAAGAAGAATCCATCTACTGATTCTACTACTGAAGTGCCAAAACCAACCCAAAACCCGACCACCAATCCTTCAATCAAACAAAGAGCAGCTTTATTGGAAAGACTGTTGTATCATCGCTCTACAATTGCATTGGGAACTTATGACCAAAACAACTACAATGCTTCGCCCACAGACACTTCATAGTCGTCCGGGAGGACTCAGACTAGGAGGGGGGGAGGTATACAGGTATACAGGAGCTACAAAGCAGCTACAAGCGACAAAAACAAAGAAAAACAAAAATTATATTACAAGGGCAGTGTCTTACATGATTTTACAATTTTAATGTTTGATTGCGGATATTGATAATATTTATGCCCTTATATACCTTGTTTTGCAACAAGAAGAGATCAAATGATGAATTTGAGTCTCTAGACGTGTAAATATCACTAAATAAGAGTGTTTTTGGAGCTAAAAAGTGGAAAAAAGTGGTAATCCAAGTCCAGAAATCACAAATAAGTGTATATTCATATACACAGGGTTACCAGCTATTTATTGTGTATGTTTCGAATTTTTGGCTTCAATTTGCTATTTTCCTTTATTTTTTATGATTTTCTTGATAAAAGTAAAAGAAAAATAAAAAAGCAGGTGAAAGGAGATCAGAAAAAAGAAAAGAATAGATGGTAATGATCCTAATTACAAGGGCAACCCATGGTAAAAATTGAGTACAATTCGGGAAAAGTTGCGGAAAGCCCGAAATGACAGAATTTTGGCAAAGTGGACAGATTTCTCAGAAACAGGTCAAACGGAGTCCAAATTGAGAAATTTCAAATCCTAAACTGCATTTCATGACGAGATAGGAGCACATGTCAAATTTAGTAACAAGTGATCCGGGAAGTCCGAAGTTAAGTATTTTTCACATCACTTTCAAGCTCATTTCCACTATTACCTTCTTGGAGAGAGCAAAGAGCACACAGGAGCATCCAACCTTCTACAGCCTTCTACGACTGCTACGAGAGCTCAGAGGACACCAGACATGAGAGGTAGACTCATTGCCATAAGCTTTTGATGCTTATCATTAACTTTTGTCGCGAAAACTCACCAAAACCAAGAAACAAGAGCAGACGAGGAATGCGGTAGAATGCTAGGTAGTGGCACAAACGCCTAACCAAACCTTGCAAGAACTTATAGGTGGGTTACCCTAGTATAGAAGATGGGTTTCTAACACTCAAAGCTCGAGAAAGAACGAGTGGAAAAACCCTAGGTCAACAGAGCCTGCAAGAGGCAAACAGGAAAAAGTTGTCGAAACAACACGAAACTTCACAGGAAGTTCAACCACATCAAGGACAATGCAACCATGGAGTATCTCCAGGTTTGGACCACCAAAAGTAGGTCGGAACAACCGATTTGGCTGCGAATACACAAAGCGTCATTTTGGCATAACGGCTGAAATTGACGACCGAATGAAATGAAACTTCACAAGCAGCTTCAAATATACATGGATGACTTATGTTTGTAAGCAAAACCCAAAAGAAAGCTGATTCACTTACCGATGGTGAAAAAGACGCTTTCGGGAAACCAAAAGGAGAAAGATGGAGAACAAGGAGCCAAAGTCAAGTTCAACCAAATAGATGGCTTCACAATATATCCAATGAGCTGGAAATGCAACTCTCGAGAAGAAAAGTTGAAGAAATTCAACTCCAAGGCAAAATGATGACTTCGGAGACTGAAATGCCTTTAAGGGGGCTTTTTAGCTAAACTGATGACTTTTTAAGTTGAAAACTAGTTAGCAGGGCTTAGGGCACTAGCACAAAGCATTCTTTGCACAAAAAGACCAACATTTCAAGAAAAGACATCATACGCGTATGATGTCTCACAGCATGAATTTCACATCCATTTCAACATTTGAGTGCATAGCCTCATTCCACATGTTAATCACATCCTATGAACCAAGTATCATGAGAATTGAAGCTAGAAAACCCAAGGACAACCAAAAAGATACAAAGTAGGCCATAAAATTGATTTTTGGTTCTAATTTTGTCAAAATAACTCCAAACTCATTGAAACTTTGTAGGATTGTTGATTAACACATCTACAAGCTATCTGGAACCAAAAAGCACCATTTTGACACAAAAAACATCATACGCGTATGATGTCTATTTGCACTTACAGAGCCAAAACTGCTCATTTGTCATCATACATCCATTATATATATCTAATACATGCTACATATGAAATTTGGAACCATTTGGTCAAGAGGATCACCCCATTAGCCCAATTGAGGGAGAATCCTTCACCTAAAGCCTATTTTTGGCCCAAATCCAACATACTCAAGTCCAAACCAAGATTTGAGTAGAAACAGCCCTTCACTAGTACATGGGGAGTCCACGAACCAATCCCATGCAAAATTGATGAAAAAGACATCATACGCATATGATGTCTCCAGAGCCATTTTTAGCCCAAAATCTATCCAAACTTCATAAATCCACTGAATAAGCCTATCTAAAGCCAAATCCAAGCTTATAAAGAAATTTGATCCAAAAATACACTAAAAGACATCATACGCGTATGATGTATCACTATGTGATTTTGGCACCTCATGGCTTCAACCACCAAACAGAAGTGATCTACATGCCATTTGAAAGTGAACCACCAAGTTTTATCCAATTTGGATCATAAAATCCAAATCCCTTTCAAAATTTTGCCAAGAGCCGGAACTGGACTAAACTAGCCAAAACTTGACCAAATGGGATCCAAACTCAAATACAAGCATATGATACTCATGTATACACTATCAGCTACAAGCACAACCAATATGAAGCCATTTTGACACAAAAGACATCATACACGTATGATGTCTCCAGCATGATTTTGAGCCCATTTTGCATATTTTTTCACCTACCTTGCATCCTTAGGCCCTGAATAGCTCATGTTTCAATTTTCAAGTCATTTGAATAGTTAAAACCTTCATTTCGGCTTTCAGTACTAAAAAAGACGCTAACTTCTGAAATTGGAGTTACAGGATCCATGGATTCCACCAAGTCATCGGCAACGAAGAGAAAAAGACCGACAATCAAAGATGCTCTTGCCGGAGCGGAACCCTTTGACATTCCAGCAGAAACCCTCAAGCCAACAAAGACTTGGGTGGAGGAAGCAGTATTGGAGAAAGAGGGAATAAAGATCTACCAGGGGACTTTCAGAGATCCTCAAGGGCAAGCGGTGGATGTACCGATGATCCCACAGGAATTGATAGATTATAGCAGGTCAGAAGACATCAGCAGGTACCTGGAAAGGGCAGACTTTCACAGTTTCTTCACCTCGAGACCATCACGTGTGGATACAAGAAGAGTGTACGAGTTGGCAACATCCATTCAGAAGGATGGAAAAGCCACATTGACAGCCATGGATGGAGAGAAAGTAGAAGTACAGATCACTCCACAGCTCATTGCAGACGCATTGAAGCTGCACAACAAAGGGAGCTCGGTCAGGGAAAGAAGAGAGGCCATAGAGGTCTATGGGCCCAAGAAACAGAATGCGACCTATGGAGATATGGCGGACCCAAGAGCGGCAACCCTTTGCCGACTGTACAACCAATTTCTTCATGTTTGCAGTAAAAGACCGCAAAAGTATACGACACCACCCCAGGCCATTGCCACCACCATCACATGGGCATTAAAGAGCAATATGCCAAAAGAGGTGAATTACGCTCAACACATCCACGAGCAAGTAATTGCCATGCACAACGAGAAGCCAAAATACATAGGATGAGCGGAAATTCTGACAAGAATAGCTTATGAAGCTATTGGAGCTAGATCTCAATGGCCAAAGGCTCCCTCCCAGAATGAGTGGCTTAGAGAAGCCGACGAGGAGGAAGAACAGCCCGAAGTACCCAAGAGGGCATCCACAAGAGCACGCCAGAAACTAGAAGTAGTTTCAGAACCTGAAGAGAAACTGGACGAACCGAAAGTACTAGAAGAGCCAAAGCCAGTGGAAGTGGTGGCGGAAAGAGATTTAGAGTTGACAGATGATGATGAAAAAGACATGCACATGGTGCATGAACTGCTCAGCAAGATAAAAGAAAGGTCCAAGGCAAAGGAAGTAGAGATTGAGACAGCCAAACAAAGGGAAGCGGAGTTGCAGAGAAAATTAGAGAATGCTATGACTGAATCTGAAAGTCATAAAAGCATCACTCTATAACGCGGAAAACGAGAGAGACGGCTTGATACTCCAACTAGCCGAAGGCTTAAAGAGAAAGTAACAAGTGCAACAGAAAGCAGGGGAGCGGGATAGAGGATGAGTGGAGGAGGCGGCCAAGGATGAGCTCATTGAGCTAAGGGAGAGAGTCGAGCTCCAAGAAAGAACAATCACTAGACTCAGGATTTACCCCTAGAGCTAGCAGAGCAGGAACCGAACAAGAGGGAGCTATCATACCAGCTTTGGAAGACCAGGTCCGAAGCTTACAAAGAGAGCTGAGATTAGAGCAAGTGCAAAGGTTGCACATTGCGGAGGGATCATTGGCCGCAGAAGAGAGGCTCACATTAGAAAATCAAACACTACGGACAGAGAATGAGGCCCTCCGCAAACAGCTCCAAGATCTACAAGAGCAACAAAGAAGAGAAACAGAGACTCCACAAGAAGAATCAAGTGGAGCAGCCATAGAGCTACCAGAAACTGGAGAGGCAACCACAATTGAAGATCCAGCCCCAGCTCAAGAGGTGGCCTCGACTTCAAGAATCTCTGAAGAAGAAGAACAAAGGCTCCATGACCAAATAGAAAAGTCAGCAGAGGAGAGTGCCAAGGCGGAAATGGAATGGGAGAGGAGACTCCTAATCTCCATTAGACTTCGGGGACTAGACACAAAAGTGCTCCAGGAACACTGGATGCAACCCACCCTGCCTTTCCCTTTGATGAAATTTGAAGTGCTAAAGACGAAAAAGAGAATAGAGGAGGAGCAGTATGTCGCTCTTTACGAAGGCGACATCACAAAGGAGGAACAATCAAAGAAGATAGTAGATTCACAACCTAGATGAAGGAAAGGTTGGCTGAACAAATACCCAGCCTACCTCATCTACTTGGTGGAGGCACCAAAGGGGATTCGGGAGGATGCAACCTTCTGCCCGGTGCCAAGAGTCAAAAACTGGAAAGAGCATGGCAGGATTCCAGAAAAGAAGCCAAATTGGCTTAATTACCCCAGGATGCCAGGACCAAAGGCAGGAGAGAGAATAGGTGAAGCCTACATGGTGAAAACCCTAACGGGCACCATCAAGCTCTTTACTGGCTCTCCTGACCTTTCATGTCAGATGCTCAAGAAAATCTGTAGGACTCTCTTAGCTTGCATTGAAGTGTTCGCGCCAGATAAAGCCACGACCTCGAGTCTACTTTCGACGGCTGACACGGTGACTGATATGATGTACGATCTTTCATTGCAGCCTTCTCCAAAAGTGTTACACCTCCTATACCAAAGGATTATGTTTTTGCCTAGCTTCCACATGCAAACATTCGAAGAAGCTTTCTACACCGGCTTTTTCACCCACGAAAGCAAAATATTCGGCCCAACCTTGACCATCGGCAACCTACGATACGAATCACATTTGCAGATGCTCAAGACGACAGGACTTTATTGACCAAGCATAAAATTCATGTCAGGGACGACATGAACGCGGAGGGGGGGGAGTGTTGAGCCAGCAGAGGATCACACCCACATTTTTGCTCACACTCATCATTTTGTAACCATTGATTGTAATAAATGTCTTTCCGACATTAATTTTGATTTGAGCCATTCATTAAGTAACGGGACTCAATTGAGTTTCCAGCTTGTAATCCCGAAGTAATTTCACTTGCTGATGTAATTAGTTAGAGATTTTCTCACCTCCAAGGCTGAGGTATATAAGACAAAGTTTTTGTAACCTAAAGGATTCAGATTATTGATCAAAGTGAGTTTTTGAGCGCCGTGACTGTGTCTGAGAGAGAGAGAGAGAGAGAGAGAGAGAGAGAGTCTTATCTACTTGCTACGGGAGCTACGGAGCCGCCATTGGAGAAGCAACACCGCCATTGTGTTAGCAACGGCGAGAGCTACGCACAGATACCAAGAGTGCGCGCTATCGGCTTCTATGTGTGGTAAGTTCCTACGAGCTTCGGTGTGAGTTTTCTTCCAACTCGTGTGTCGGAATGGAGCGTGCAGCATATCTATAGAACCACAACGAGTAGAGCTACACATTAGTACCATCGGGGTCAAGTTTTGATCACCTGTATTTTTCGGCCTATCTTCATACGCGTTTACCGCACGGAGTGGTTATAGGTTGATTTTGCAGTTCAAGTCTTTAGGGTGTTGTTCTTACCTAGTGTATAGACTTCCCCTTGAGTTTGAGATCGATTCAATGATCCTAGATCCTGTTTCGTATAGCATTCGTTCGTAGTACGGATTTCAGTCACTTGCGTATTTTAGAGCTTAGATTTGATTTCCTTAGTAGTGATTGTCATTAGAAGGTCGAGTAGGTGATTTGACATCCACCTAGTTGTTTCCATGCGCTTGCGGGTCAAGCTCCGTCCTCGTCTGACAAATTCTGTTGTTGGTTGAGTTCTCGCTATTTAGCTTCCGCTAGCGGCGTAACCGCCTTAACAATAACCTACATGGCTCACATGTCAAGGATTTTACCTTGGTTTTGCCTAAACAGCAAGTGTTGCATCAAAGATGTGTGGCGTCTAAACCGGTATGGTTGTTGTTGATATCCTACCTCCTACTGGTATTTGGAATCCTTTCAGAGCTTAAGTTCATGGAGGGAGGCAATGTGGCCTCGTCTATGTCTCACTCAAGTAAGTTGGAGGTGTTCTGGCTCATTCTCAGTGAAGTGAAGCTTTCTCTATCCATAGTAGTAGTGGATGTGGATGGCTGGACCGATTGATCCCACATAGGGTCCAATGCTTCTACTTAGTCATTTATGGTTTTAAATTTATGATGTACCCAATTATTGATAGCATGCCTATTTCATTTAGATAGGGCATTGAAAGATTTTCTTTTGTAATTCCATTGCGTCATCTATGCTCTCTCTCTCTCTCTCTCTCTCTCTCTCTCTCTCTCTCTCTCTCTCTCTCTCTCTCTCACACACACACACACACACACACACACACACATAAAATATAATATCTAGATTTATCAAATGATTTTCTCATATTAAACTGATCATTTAATGTGGGCAAATAAATGAGAACAAGAGTTAGAATAGAGACATGTCATTCTAGACCTATCTTAGCAGGGGACCAAAAGGAGAGATGGCTACATCTCAATAGGGGTCCAAAAGGAGATGCTCTACCAAAGAGAAATAAGTAATAAGTGCTTCTAGACTTATCTCAGCAGGGGACCAAGAGGAGAGATGGTTACATCTCAATAGGGGTCCAAAAGGAGATAGTCTATCAAAGAGAAACGTGCATCTAATGGAGCTAAAAGACCTTAGGTCTAGCTTCATTAAAGACCTCCAATGGTTAGTGTTAAAAGTCCTTTGACCTTAGGCGAGCTTGAGGTGGGAATCGGACCTCAGTTTGAGGTGCTTGTCGTACTTGTTGACTAAGGTGCTTGAGGTGCTTGTCGTGCTTGATGCCTAAGGTTCTTATCATGCTTGATTACTAAGGTGCTTGAGGTGCTTGTTATGCTTGATGACTAAGGTTCTTGAGTTGCTTGTTGTCATGCTTGATGAGGAAGGTGCTTGAGAATCTTCCCATGCATGGGGGGTAAAGTGCTTGAGTCAAAAAGAGACACTACAAAGGAGGGGGAAAGCCCCAAAGTTAGGGGAATCTTTGACTTAACCTCAAAGGACACCTCCTTTTCTAAGGGGCACATGGACACATGTCAGACTCTCCCTATGCTTAGCCACATGGTGTACTTGAATGATATTGGCTGGGCTACAGAGGGATCCAATGAGCTTCTAGTTCAATTCAAGAAATATATAGATATTTTCAATCTCTCTCTCTCTCAAAGGGGTAAGGAGGACACTCAAAAGACTACCCATGTGCTTGAAATGCATGGTGCATGTGATTGTCTAGGGAGAGAGGGGTCCAATGAGCTTCAGGCATGAGCAAAAATGAGGGCTCTCCCAGAGCAAGCAATGGGTATGCTTGGGGTGTATACACCTCTCACTCACTCACTCACTTTGTTTTGTAAATTCTCACTTGGTGAAATTAGAGGAACTTCGTCTCCTTCTCCAAGCCTGTTGAGAAGTTGAGTGCCTACACCAGCACTCTTGGCTATGGAATGCAAATCCAACTAAGAGCCATGCTTCAGTGCTTAAGTTTTCCATCTTCTCCATCTTCATTACTATGCTATTATGTATGCTAGCAAGAAGAGTGATGATAAGTGAGGAACTATTTCTTTCTCCTATGGAATGTTTCTTCTTCCTCCTCCCTACCCTCATTCCCCCGTAGCTCTCTCCACCTTCAAAGGTATTTGAGGCCTTGGGACTGAGGCTTGGGATAGTTAATGCTTTCTACAAAGTTTATGTTAGGGTATATGGGATTGGGATCTAGTATCGGTTTTGTTGAGCCCACTATGTGGGATATGGTGCACACCTCGAGAGCTTTGGTCTTAATAATGGATTCTTTTTAGACTTGCCTACGGATTTACCATTATTGAGCCATAAGAAGTCTAATAGGAGCTATCCCTTGACAACTTTGCTATGCTATACCCACTTCACTACTCTCTATAATTAACCAATTTGAGCCGTGGGTGTAGATGCTTAAGTACTAACTTTCAAAGGCTAAGAGGAGTAGAAACTAAGGTTTTGAATTTCCAAAGTATACGCTAAGTAAACATACAAATTTTGTTAACATGGCTGACAATAACCAAGAGAGTAGAATGAACATTGACAACTTTGATTTTGCACATGAAGGTGCTAATGATGATGCCCCCATGTTATTTAATTATCTTGTTACTAGGTTGCAACAAGCTATGGGCAGCAACCTTGCTTTGCAAGCCGAAGTTACTCAACAACTTCCGTGCTTCTCTTCTTCTAATTCTTCACCTTCCTCCTCTTCCGGTGAAAGCTATGGCTATTCTCCTAGAGAATACAAGAGGGGAGGACATCACAAATCTTACCCTGCATGGCGAAGGTCACAAAAGTTCAAGAAGTTCAAAGAGGGAGGAAAAAGTATCTCTTTTCTCACCTATGATGGCACCTTTGGTGCTACTGACAAAGTATTGGCCTTCATCCAACAATTTGATACGGCCTTTGGAGACAAGGGCTTCACAGAGCTCTCAAAGTTACACCATGTAGCTATGCACTTCCATAAATCGGCCCGTCAATGGTGGGCTAGCCTTCGTGGCAATGGCAAAGCCCCAAAGACATGGAAAACTCTACGAGTTTCCATCAAGAAGCAAGTCCTTGCAAGTGATGCAAAGGACAAAGTTCTTGCCAAATGGTGAAGTTTAAAGCTACTCTCCAACAAGTCTATCTACAAATATGTGGACAAGTTTTGAAATTTACATCTCAAGGTTACTTTCTTTCAAAAGATAGACTTCGTCGAGCAAAAACAGTAATTTTGTACGAGACTACCTCAAGATATGGCCGAGTATGTCAACTCTCAAGTCCTAGGACTATCATTGAAGTGATTCACGATACTATGGTCATTTCAAAAATCAATTTCCAACAAGGGGCCAAGAGGATTTTTATGCCCACGAAAACTAGGGACCAAAATCAAGTAAAGCGGAATAACAATGCCCAAAACTCTTTCCAAGAAAATTCCAACAATAATCAATTCAAGGAGAAGGGAATTTAACAAGATAAATATAAACTCTCTCCTAAAGAGCTAGAAGATTTTTGTAATGACCACAAATACTTTAAGTGTGGGGAGCAAGGACATGGCTCTCGTTCTTGCCCCAAAAGAAATGTCCACAATGAGACTCCTAGAGCTTCCACGATCAGATCTCCAAAAGAGGATACTCATTGCAAAGGATCACCTCTCTCCTATGCTTGGGGAAAGGTAAGGGAGAAGGATGCCTTCGTCTTGTTTGACCCTAGCTCTACTCAAACTTCCATATCAATGGAGTTGGCCACCAAGCTAGACATTCAAGCTCATGAGATGGGAGATGTGGTTGTAGCCGATGGGGCCTTCAAGGGGCAAGAAGCCGCAATTTCTCCCTTGATTGGGAAATTGAGCCTTCATGACCAAGGCTATGTTGACAAAGAAGATTTCTTCATCTCTTCTCTCCAACATGAGGATGGTATCCTAAGAGCACCATGGTTCAACCGCATGGCTACCAACATGAAGTTCCCTGAGAGGCGAATCTACGTCACCTACAGGGAAAAGAGCATGTACATAGATGCTAATGAGTTGGGGAACACCATATCCCTGGTAAATACACTTGCTTTTGATAAGTCAATGAAAATCTCTATTTTGGCATATATGATTTTTGCTAAAGAATCTGTAAATGATTTAATTTTTTCACAAGTAACAATAAAGGGAATCAAGAGGAGTTAGAGCTGTATAATTTCCTAAATGGATTTCAAGATGTTTTCATTGATAACATCCCTAGTGAGCTACCTCCAAAAGGAGGGGATGATGACCATGCAATAGAGCTTCTACTAGGAAACTCACAACCTACCATTATGTTCACCAGTACTTTTAGTGCAAAAGAAAGACGGCACATATCACATGTATGTCGACTATAGAGCACTAAATAGTATCACTGTAAAAATTTTGAAAAAAATCTCTTGTGCCACGAGTAGAAGATTTATTTGATAAGTTACAAGTTTTGGCTTGACAAATGCTCCAACCGCATTCAAACTCATGATGGACAAAAATCTTCAGGCCACTCAAATTCTCTTGAGGAGTACAAGCGACACCTCCAGGTAATCTTTCAATTTATGAGAGAGAATAAGCTTTTCATTAAACAAAAGAAAAGTGAATTTTTCCTACAAGAGATTCAATATTTGGGTCACATTATCTCTAAACATGGCACCATCCAAGGAATCTACAGGAGGTACGAAGTTTTATAGGTATGTGTGCATACTATAGATACTTCATAGAAAAATTCTCACTAATAGTTGGCCCACTACATGACTTAACAAAAAAGAATGTTAATTATTTATGGACTGCAAAAGTGCAAGAAGCTTTTGAGAAGCTTAAAGAGAACTTATCTCTCAATTTGTGCTCACACTACTAGATCTCTTAAAGCCACTTGAGGTCCAATGTGATGCTTGTGGTGATTGCCTTGGAGCTATTTTGCTTCAAGAAGGGCATGCCATAGCATATGAGAGTCAAAGAATCAACTCTGATAAGCGAGTATTGGGCAAATACGAAAAAGAGCTATTGGTTGTCCTATATGCCCTAGACACATGGAAACAATATCTCTTAGGGACTCCATTCATCCTATGAATGGATCACAAAGCCTCAAAGAACTTCATGACGCAAACTAAGCCTCTCCGACAAACAAATGAGGTGGAAAAATTTTCTTTCATAATTTAAATTTCATATTGCTCACATTGTTGGCAAGCACAATCAAGTGGTCAATGCACTTTCACAACGGCCAAGGTTAAATGTAGTGTCTTTAGCAACTCACAATTGTTGGGATGGTAAAGCCCAATGTGCCGCGCCTAAGTGTTGGGCGGTCGGAGACTACCGAGAACTAACACAGACCATTCATCCTACATAAAAGAATAAGGACTCGTAACCCTAATACTATTGTGTTTGGAGTCCACCCAAACTTGTGTCTCCTCTCTTCTCCATTGCTGCACACACACACACGCTCTCGCACACGCTCTTCAACTGGTATCAGAGCTCAGGGATTGGGAGCACCATTGGAGCTCAGCGGGGAGGCAAGCGGAGAAGCAGCAAAAACTACAGCATGTTTTTGCAGATCTATTTTGGCCTACCAAAGCGTCTTCATTTAAGCCGATTCTCGCCCTACTTGATCGGTTTTTTGTCCTCTTCAACTTTGCAAAAGAAAGTTTTCTCAAAATCTTCACCAATTTTGAGATACGTCACTCAAACTGCCTGTAGGTCATAAAGTAGAAGCTGAGTATTTTTACAGCTTATTTCAAGTCCATCTCCATGATTGCTAACCGTTTTCACATGGTCTACAATTTTGCAGTATGAAGTTTTTGCAAATTTTGCACAGTTTGAGAGATATTCAGTTCAGACAGCAGGGTGGTCTACCCTCGTCGATTCTTCTGCGTACATGTTTTCGTTGTAGACTCTTTCTACAATGTCTGTCACATGCATATTTGATGTAAGGTCTTGAGGGTGTGTTATATCAGGCAAACCGCCGCAGTGGTTACAGAAACGGGTTTCTGTGGATCATGTAAGATCTTATGCGGTTTATGTATTGTGATGGAAATATGCAAAGCCTATTGTTGAGGGTCGTGGTAAGGTTTTATTGAACTGGGGGATTCTCAAATGTGGAGATTCTTTCGGTGATACAGGTTTTGGAGCGAGCCCCCGACATCCCCATAGTTTCGGCATCGACATAGGATGTATGTTTATGCGGTTAGTGCAGTATTGGTGTGCATCCTGCTGACCCGCCATTGTTGTCATCTTTTTGCGTACAGTTGGTCAGAGACACTCTTCTAGAGTTGGAGACATTGACAGTGACAGTTCTTTGAGATTTTATCTTGCCGGTTTAGCCACTTTGATCAGCATTTCACTCATTGTACACATTTGTTTTGGGTTCAGAAGTCAGTTTTGCAGGGGAGACTCCGCCGAAATTTTTTAGGTTTTCTATCATCTTCTTTAGTGGAGCGGATCTATCACTTTTGTTTCTTGTCGAGTGATGGCTTCATCATCGAAGAACTCTTTGTTCAACATTGAGAAGTTAGATGGCACTAACTTTCCATTTTGAAAGCAACAAATTTACAATGTCTTAGTATAGAAGAAGTAGATGCGGCCGATAAAGATGAAAGGGATAAAGCCTGAGTATATGGATGAGTATGATTGGCAAGAGTTGGATGAGCTTGCCAGGTCCACCATCATGCTGACTTTGTCAAAGAATGTGTACTTCAATGTGAACATGGAAAAGACTAGTTATGTGCTGTGGAAGAAGTTATGTGACCTGTATGAGAAGCAAAGTGCAGCATCACAGGTTTATTGGCTGAAAAAGTTAGTTGATTTGAAGATGGATGAGGGCACACCCATGTGCAACCATCTCAATGAGTTCAACACAATTTTCAGTCAGCTTTCTGTGCAGGGAGTCAATTTTGATAATTCGATCAAAGCAATGTTCTTGCTAGTTACGCTACCAGAAAGTTGGGATACTTTTCGCACAGCCATAAGTAACTCAGCACCTCCTGATGGTTTAACATGTGATGATGTTGAGGGCAGTTTGCTTACTGAAGAGGTTAGCAAGAAGAATCTTGATACTTCTCATGGTACTAGAAATGCTCTCGTTGTTCGTGGTCGATCACAAGAAAAGGGCAAGCAGAATCAGAGAGGAAAATCTCGTAGCAAATCATGTGGCCGAAAAGACATTGAGTGCTATCATTGTCACAAAAAGGTTCATATGAAGAAAGACTGTCGAAAGTGGAAACAAGAGAAAGGTAAAGACAAGAAGTCGGAAGAAGGCAAGACTAAGGAAAGCAGTATAAAGATTGAAGAGATCAACAATGTTTTTGTTGAAGATTCTGATGGAAATATTTATCTAACATCTGTCATGGATTCAGCATTTTTGGTTACCACTGATGACTATGCGTTACAAGATTGGGTTATTGACTCGGGTGCATCGTTTCATGTGACTCCTCACAGAGAGTGGTTCAGTACATATGATGCAGCCCGTAAAGGTCGTGTTTGTCTTGGCAATGATTTTGCTTGCGACATAGTTGGTGTCGGCGATGTGCAGCTAAAATTTCAGAATGGTTCTTCGTTCATGCTCAAGAATGTGAGACATGTGCCGAAGCTTACCAAAAGCTTGATTAGTACAGGACAATTGGATGACGCAGGCTATTACTGCACATTTGGTGATAGTTCGTGGAGATCACCAAAGATTATTTAGTGGTAGCACATGGTTCAAAGTCTGGGACTTTGTACATGCTACATGTATCCAATATTAAAAACCATGTAATTTGTGTAACTGAGCAGCCAAGTGTTTCTTTGTGGCATCGCCGGTTGGGACATATGTCTCAAAAGGGAATGAAAATCTTATCTCGTTTTGGTATGTGCCTGGCTTCAATTTCTCAGACTTTTCAGTTTGTGAGCATTGTCTTTATGGTAAACAAACACAGTCACCACACAAAAGGGGAAGCACTCAAAAAAGTGAGCCATTAGAGTTAGTGCATAGTGATGTGTGTGGACCTTTGCCTAACGTATCCATGGGAGGTTCATTGTACTTTGTTACATTCATTTATGACTTCTCAAGGAAAGTGTGGGTATATCCTCTCAAGAAGAAGGATGAAGTTCTTTCAAAATTTCAGAATTTTGTGGCATTAGTGGAGAATCAGTCTGGCAAGAAAGTAAAGTGCTTGAAGTCAGATAATGGTGGTGAGTATGTCACTAAAGCCTTTCCAATTTTTTGTGATTCCAAAGGCATCAAAAGAGAGTTGACTGCTCCATATAACCCTCCACAAAATGGTGTTGCTGAGAGGATGAACCGTACCATACAAGAGAAGTTACGTAGCATGTTGTCTAATGCAGAGTTGCCTAATGGATTTTGGGCGGAAGCGTTAGCAACTGTTGTCCACCTTATTAATAGATCTCCTAACAAGGCTTTAGATGAGAAGGTACCTGAAGAGCTTTGGTATGGGAAGCCACCTTGTTACAAGCATCTTGGAGTCTTTGGCTGTGAAGCGTATTTCCATGTTCCAAAGGAGTTTCGAAGCAAGTTGGCTCCTAAGTCAAGGAAATTCATATTTCTTGGCTATGGCAATCCTGGCGAGATGGGATTTTGGCTATGGGATTTGAAGCTAAAAAGATAGTTCGCAGTAATGATGTATACTTCAATGAAGAAAAGATGCATAAGAAGCCTGTGCATACAGTGCAGGTTAGGAGAGTTATCTTCCAAGAAGATGGCATTGTCCACAATAGGGCTGAAGTGCCTAATGTCAGACAACAAGTACAGAATCCTCGTGCAGTACAAGATGTTGCTGAGGGACAACCAGCTCAAACAGTTATTAGAAGGTCTACAAGAGTTTCAAGGCCTCTTGATAGATTTACTCCCTCACTGGACTACATCATGTTGACAGATTGCAGAGAGCCTTCCTACTATAAGGAAGCCATGTCAATGGATGTTAAGGCAAAGTGGGAGAAAGCTATGCAATCAGAAATGGACTCATTGCATAAGATCAAACTTGGAAGTTGGTTCGGTTGCCTAAAGGTAAAAAGGCATTACCATGCAAATGGGTGTACAAGCAAAAATTACACCTCATGATAATAAACCCATGTACAATGCACGACTTGTTGCTAAAGGATTTAAGCAACAGCAGGGTATTGACTTTGATGAGATCTTTTCTCTGGTTGTCAAGATGACTACTCTGCGGTGTGTACTTGCGTTGGTTGCTAAAGACAACATGGAACTTGACCAGATGGATGTCAAGATGGAGTTCTTGCATGGTGATCTTCAAGAAGAAGTTTATATGCAGCAGCCAGAAGGTTTTGTTGAGAAGGGAAATGAAGACTTGGTGTGTCATTTAGAAAAGACTCTTTATGGTCTAAAACAACCATCAAGGGAGAGGTATCATAAATTCTACTATGTTCATGCTCTCTCAAGGCTATAAACATAGCAATATGGACCATTGCCTCTACACTAAGCGAGCTAACGATGGTAGTTTGCTGATTTTGGTCCTTTATGTGGATGATATGTTAATTTCCGGGAAATGCAGGGATGAGATCTCAGCCTTGAAGTCAGAACTACATGCAAACTTTGAAATGAAATACATGGGTGAAGCAAGCCATATCCTTGGCATGCACATTAACCGAGACAGATGCAAGAAATTGGTCTATTTGTCTCAATCTGAGTACATTGCTAAAGTGCTCAAGCATTTCAATATGGAGAAGGGGAAGGCTTTGAGTACTCCATTGCCTCCATATGTGAAACTTTCTAAAAATGATTGCCCTAATTCTAAAGAGGAAAAGGCTGAAATGGCAGAAGTGCCTTATTCATCTGCAGTTGGGAGTTTGATGTATGCTATGATTGCTACACATCGTGATATTGCTTTTGCAGTGGGAGTTGTTAGCAAATATATGTCAAATCCAGGCAAGAAACGTTGGGAGGCAGTGAAAGGGGTTATGCGATATTTGAATGGTACAAAAGACATGTGCATTTGCTTTGGAAAAAAGGAAGCATGTGTAATTGGTTACACAGATGCAGATTATGCAGGAGACTTGGACAAGAGAAGGTCCACTTCAGGCTATGTTTTTGAATTCACTGGAGGTGCAGTTTCATGGCGATCTCGTTTGCAAGATTGTGTTACCTTGTCTACTACAAAGGCTGAATATGTTGCAGCTTCAGAAGCTTGCAAGGAAGCTATATGGCTTGGTCGGCTGGTGGGAGACTTGGGAATCAATGTTGAGATGCATGTGTTACATTGTGATAGCCAAAGTGCTATACAATTGGCAAAGAATCCACCAGTGTTTCATGCAAAGACAAAGCATGTGGATGTGAAGTATCACTTCATTCGTGAGGTTCTTGAGGACAAGCGATTGTAGCTTGCCAAGATTCACACCACTGAAAACCCTGCTGGTCTTCTAACAAAGGGCTTACCTTCATAGCGGTTTGCACATTGTCGGGCACTCATGGGCATTGGGTAGATGATCATGGTCATTGTCTACCTGTATTGTATATATATGTACATTGTCACCCCAGCTTAAAGTCACATTGTCCTTTAAGTGGGAGGTTGTTGGGCTGGTAAATCCCAATGTGCTGCACCTAAGTGTTGGGCGGTCGGAGGCTACCAAGAACTAACACTGACCATTCATTCTACATAAAAGAATAAGGACTCATAACCCTAACACTATTGTGTTTGGAGTCCACCATAACATGTGTCTCCTCTCTTCTCCATTGCTGCGCACACACACGCGCTCTCGCACGCGCTCTTCAACAACGATCTATCTTTTATGATAGATGAGTATGCTATTGACTGAGACTTTAAGTACGTAATTATAGCCTTTGCATTAGGGAAGAAAAAAGAACCATTCACTTTGGAGGATGGTTATCTTCCAAATGGCAATAGGCTATGTGTTACTCACCCATACAATAAGAAAGTCATATATGAATCCTATGCTTCTCCTTATGCGGGGCAAAGAAGGATTCCATAATCTACTACTCCTCGTACTCCTCGAGGAGTAGAAATGTATTTATGTTGGTCTACCATGAAAAGTAAACATACAAGAGTATGTTTCAAAATGCGTGGTATACCAAAAATTGAAATTTGATCCAGGGAAGCAACTTGGATTGTTTCAGTCGATAGGCTTAGCAAGAAAACACGCTCTATGCCCGTCAAAAAGACTATTAAGGCACATCAAATAGTAACCCTCTTCAGATCTCAAATTTTCAAGTATCATGGCTTGTCAACATCCATAGCATTGGACCTAGAATGATCAGTAATTTCTAGAAGGGTCTCTTTGAGAATCTAAGAAGTAGATTAAATTTCTCTTTTGGCCTATCATCCACAAACAGATGACCAAGTAGAAATAACTAATCTAACAATTCTTGAATCTACTAAAAGCCTATATCATGGAAGTAGATCAACGTTCTCAATGAGAGAAGTACCTACCTCTTATAGAGTATGCGTACAATGACATTGTACATACTTCTATGGGGAAAGCACCTTTCGAGGTTAAAGAGGGAAGATCCAAAAGTCCCTTATTACTTAAAGTACATGGGAAGATCTTCGCTACTAATGAACATAGCCAAGACTCACAAGAATCTTTTCCAAGATTAAAGAGGTTATATCCATCTCAAAGCAAAGGCAAAAAGGGATGCTGCTAATAAGCACAGAAGAGCCTTAACCTTTAAAGAAAATGATTGGGTCTTGCTAAAGTTTCTCAAGGCTTGTCTAAGGCATACTACAGGCAAGAATCCTACGGACCACCAAGAGTATTATGCTAAACTAGCAAAAAGATAATGTGGTCCTTTTTAAATTCTTAAGCCAATCAATGAGATGGCTTATCAATTAAAGTTGCCCAACCATTGGCTCATGCACAATGTTTTCCATGAGAACCTACGTAAGCCTTACAAAGGAGCGCCACCAAAAGAAGCAATAGTTGGAGACCCTCCAAAAATCGAAGATCAAGAAGAAGTACTTCAATCTGAGTCTATCCTACGACATGAAGACAAGGTATTAAGAAACGGTAAGATTATCTGATGATATCTTATTAAGTTAAAGAATAATTCTTTTAAAGATGCTAAATGGATGCAAGGAATCTAGCTTAAGGATAATATGAACCTTGTCAATGCTTACAATGATGCCTTAAAGTAAGCATATGAAAATGCATTTTAAATGAACAATGTTTTTGTCTTATAAGACTAGTTCTCTTTTTATTGAGCACAAATTTAAATACTATGCATGCTTAGGATCATGTTTGTGGTAACGACGTCTCCCAAACACCAAGTAGAACTTGTCACTCTACTTTGGAAGTATGATATGGACTAAAGAGCAGACATGCTTGTGGAAGCTAAGTCTCTCGAGCACCAAATGGATTAGTCATTCATTTTGGAATGGTGTCGTAGGGTAAAAAGGGATCCTCTATCCGCTAAGAAACATGGACTAATGACTAGGCTTTATCTTCTCTACCTCATAGTCGAGGACGACTATGATTTCAAGAGAGAGGTAATGTCATAAAATATAATATCTAACTTTACCAAATGATTTTCTCATATTAAAATGATCATTTAATGTGGAAGAATAAACGACAACAAGATTTAGAATAGAGACATGTGCTTTTAGACCTATCTCAGCAGGGGACCAAAAGAAGAGATGGTTACATCTCAATAGGGGTCCAAAAGGAGATGGTCTACCAAAGTGCAATGTGTAATAAGTGCTTCTAGACTTATCTGAGCAGGGGACCAAGAGGAGAGATGGTTACATCTCAATAGGGGTCCAAAAAGAGATAGTCTATTAAAGAGCAACGTGCATCTAATGGAGCTAAAAGACCTTAGGGTTAGCTTCATTAAAAACCTCCAATGGTTAGTATTAAAAGTCCTTTGACCTCAGGCAAGCTAGGGCTTGAGGTGGGAACCCACCGACCTAAGTTTGAGGTGCTTGTCGTGCTTGTTGACTAAGGTGCCTGAGGTGCTTGTCGTGCTTGATGAATAAGGTGCTTGTCATGCTTGATGACTAAGGTGCTTGAGGTGCTTGTCATGCTTGATGAGGAAGGTGCTTGAGAAACTTCCCATGCATGGGGGGTAAGGTGCTTGAGTCAAAAAGAGACCCTACAAAGGAGGGGGAAAGCCTCAAAGTTAGGGGAAACTTTGACTTAACCTCCCACTCACCCAAAGGACACCTCCTTTTCTCAAGGGACACATGGACACATGTCAGACTCTCCCTATGCTTAGCCACATGGTGTCATGGATGCTTTAGAGTCAGTCGTTGCCTGCATCATCGCCTATGTCATTGTCTATATCATTACTAGAAGGCTCTAGAAGAATCTAGAAGATTCTAGAAGGTTCTAAAAGTATCAAGGAGATTCTAGAAGTTTCTAGAAGCTTGGAGAAGATTCTGGAAGAATCTAGAAGTTTTTGGAAAACTCTAGAAAGTTGAAGAAGGATCTAGAAGAGCTAGAAGGATCAAGAAGTTTCTAGAAGCTTGGAGAAGATTTCGAAGAATCTAGAAGTTTTTGGAAAGCTCTAGAAAGTTGAAGAAGGATCCAGAAGGTTCTAGAAGGACTAGAAGGATCAAGAAGGTTTTGGAAGATTCTAACCTCCTCAAGAAGAACCTAGAAAGTTCTAACCTCCTCAAGCACTAGTATAAATAAGGGTCTTGGGCCACAAGCCCCTCAGTCTTGCCAACACCAGTTGTGAGGCTCCTATAAGGAAAGCCCTCTTCTAGTTCTTGTCTTATGTTCAAGTCTTGTCCTTATAATCAAACCTTGTTATGTACTCTAGTCATGTAATCCAGGTCTTGTATCTAGCTCTCTTAATAAGTATTAAGTCTTTTAATCAAGATTAAGCTTATATCAAGTTCCAGGTTCTTGTACATTGTAGGCGCGTCATCTTGCTCTCTTCTAGCTCTGTACGTGCTCATAACAGTTATACCATCTCTTAATCTTTTCAAGCATCATGGAGCCGACGATGGAAGGTGTCATCAACACATTGCAAAGCATCCAAGCTCAGTTACAAGAACCTAGCGAGAGTAACACTCAACTTCAAGCAGGGCAACCCCTAATCTTGGGACCGGCATTGCAAGATCTTCAACGTCAAATTCAAGAGCTTCAAGAGACAAGCACACATCAAGCACAAGCTGCAAGATCCAACTATTCTCAACAACATAAGAAGGAGTCGAAGGTCAGCATGCATAAAAAATCTGATGGGACTAGATCAAAGTTTAGAGGTTTTCTCCAACAAGTGTGTCTCTTTATTCAAATGCAACGAGAGCGTTATCCAGATGATGCCTCTCAAGTAGGCCTTATTGGGACCTTCCTCTCGGGTACAGCTCTCTCTTGGTTTGCTCCCTTACTTGAAAAAGAATCTCCTCTCCTTCATGACTTTGAAACTTTTGTGCGGGAGTTCTCTGCAACCTTTGGGGATACTGATAGAGCAAGGGTTGTTGAAACCAAACTTAGAAATCTTCGCAAAGGATCAAGACCTGCATCCGTCTATGCATCCAAATTTCAACAGCTCACTTGTGATTTGACTTGGCATGAGGAATATTTCATTAGCCAATTTATGTGGGGATTAAAGGATGACGTAAAAGATCTTTTATTGACTATGCCAAAGGTTCACACACTAAGCGAGTTCATCTCTTAAGCAATAGAATGTGATACTCGACTATTTGAGAGACGACAAGAGAGGCTTCTTGGGGCACCATTGCGATCTCGAACAGAAGTGACACATAATGGCTACACACCTCAACAGGGCCATGAATCAAGCATTGAGCCCATGCAAATTGATTCAGCACGGTTTCAACCTCTCTCGGCCCAAGAGAAGCAAAGGTGATGCATTAATGGCTTATGTATGTATTGTGGAGAGCAGGGGCACATTGTTCAACAGTGTCCAAGGAAGAGAAGGATGAAGTTCATGGTGCAATGGCCTCAACGTGTTCGGAAAACATGGACGTCCAACCCTAATAGAGACCGACCGGTTGGACAAAATACAAGCAAAAGAAGGTCTCTTTCTTCCCGCTGATTCAACTTCAAGTTTTATGCTACCATTCAAGATCCATATGCCGGGTAGGCACATGGATTGTGAAGCATTACTAGATTCAGGTGCAATGGCGTGCTTCATGGACAAAGAATTTGCAAAAGAACAAGGCATACCACTTGTGGAGAAGTCTAATCTAGCAACTGTAGAATTCATTGATGGTCATCCCCTCGCTTCAGGGGATGTCAGGTATGAAACTCGCCCCATAGAAGTAACATTGAAGGAGCATTTTTCAAGAATAGAGTTCAATATTATACAAAGCCCAAGCAGTCCAATTGTTATTGGGCTACCGTGGCTTGAATTACATAATCCTAACATCGATTGGAGAGCTCGGGGAACTGAACCACGAAAAGTCCAAAAGAATAAGGGAAGGTATAATAGGCCTAAATATCTTGGAGCCAAGGTCTTCATGCGTGTAGCCAAAAAGTATCCAACTTTCCTGATATTTGCAACACCAAGCGACACGTCGACAACAAAAATCATGGAGGCATTGCCACGTCAATATCAAGATTACAATGATGTTTTTGAGAAGAAGAATGCAGACCTCTTATCGGAGCATCGACCCTATGATTGTGATATAGGCTTTAAGAGGGAACCCAACCCCCTTTTGGCCCAATATACAAGCTATCTCAAGATGAATTGGTAGAATTACGAAAAAATATTGATGAGAATCTTGTTAAGGGGCTCATACGGCATTCAAAGTCCCCAGCAAGAGCTCCAATACTCTTTGTAAAAAAGGACGGAACTCTCCAAATGTGCGTGGATTATAGGGGCCTGAACAAGATCACGGTCAAGAATGGCTATCCCCTTCCCTTGATCCCAGAGCTTCTTGAGCGCCTTGGCAAGGCAAGGATATTTACAAAAATAGACCTTCGTGGTGCTTACAACCTAGTCAGAATCAAAGAAGGTGATGAATGGAAGACAACCTTTCGCACAAGGTATGGACACTTTGAATATACCGTCATGCCATTTGGTCTCACAAATGCCCCATTAGTTTTTCAACATTTAATGAACGATATCTTTCGGGAGTATTTGGATTATTTTGTGGTAATATACTTGGTTCAACAAATATATAGATATTTTCAAGCTCTCTCTCTCTCTCTCAAAGGGGTAAGGAGGACACTCGTCCCAAGACTACCCATGTGCTTGAAATGCATGGTGTATGTGATGGCTAGGGGGAGAGGGGTCCAATGAGCTTCATGCATGAGTAAAAGGAGGGTTCGCCCAAAGCAAGCAAGGGGTATGCTTGGGGGGTATACACCTCTCACTCACTCACTTTTTTTGTAAATTCTCACTTAGTGAAAGTAGAGGAACTCCATCTCCTTCTCCAAGCCTATTGAGAAGTTGAGTACCTACACCAGCACTCTTGGCTATGGAATGCAAATCCAACCAAGAGCCATGCTTCAATGCTTAAGCTTGCCATCTTCATTACTATGCTATAATGTATGCTAGCAAGAAGAGTGATGACAAGTGAGGAACTATTTCTTTCTCCTATGGAATGTTTCTTTTTCCTCTTCCCTACCCTCATTCCCCGCTAGCTCTCTCCACCTTCGAAGGTGTTTGAGGCCTTGGGACTGAGGCTTGGGATAGTTAATGCTTTCTACAAAGTTTATGTTATGATTGTGATGCATGAGCATCTTCATTGCATCACTTAGGTCACAAAGAACACAAAGATTGTATTGTACCAAGTCTCTCTTGATGGGAGAAACTATAATACAAATGTCTATTGGAGGCGGACCCCGGCTCCATATGAGTCCCGTCCTCAACTGTTGTCATGTTCTCTAAACTCTCTCTCTCCTGCAAAAGTATTGTTCATGCCAAGTTAACTAAGTACCATGTTTATGTTGATACCATCAATTAAGTTCACCCGCTATGCTCACAAAGTAATCTCACAAAAGTGCTTTATCTAATTTCCTAATTTCACTACTCTCAAAGTTCATAGGCCATTTCCATTACACTCTCTCTCTCTCGTCAATGCGGCGTACATATATAATCACCCTCCACTTGGTCATTTTCTTGAGTACAGTTTTATTCATACACATTCAGGCCCCAAGGGTAGCACTAGTCACTACGTACCTTTGGATGCAGTGCGACTCATGGCTTAAACTCCATGCTAGGTCAGGCATTGAGAACTTCTCCCCCTATGTTATTGCTTTTGCACTCTGATATATATATTCAAACCGTTCTATGGATGAAAAAGTATTACTCGTATAATCCTTGTATAGACCCCGAGGGGATTTTATTCTTACAACCGAGTATATTGGTGGGCTTACAGTTTCTAGGGCTAGGCAGTCCCATGTGTATGAAGCCTGTGACCTAACGGTTGGCTTGAGTTCTAGTCTTTAAGGACAATTGGCATGTAGGCTCATAAAGAGTGGGGAAAGACAACATAGCTAGTGATAGAGATTTTACTATGGGCACTTGCAATGGGCTATAGTTGACAGAATGACCACAGATTGGGCAGCAAGGTGTTCTTCTCAAGGGTGGACCGACATGAGGCACTCAAGTTGTCATAAAATATAATATCTAACTTTACCAATTGATTTTCTCATATTAAACTGATCATTTAATGTGGGAGAATAAACGGGAACAAGAGGTAGAATAGAGACATGTGCTTCTAAACCTATCTCAACACGGGACCCAAAAGGAGAGATGGTTGCATCTCAATAGGGGTCCAAAATAAGATGGTCTATCAAAGAGCAATGTGCAATAAGTGCTTCTAGACTTACCTCAACAGGGGACCAAGAGGAGAGATGGTTACATCTCAATAGGGGTCCAAAAGGAGGTAGTCTATCAAAGAGCAATGTGCATCTAATGGAGCTTAAAATACCTTAGGGTTAGCTTCATTAAAGACCTCCAATGGTTAGTGTTAAAAGTCATTTGACCTTAAAAAAGCCAGGGTTGAGATTGAGGTTGCCTTTGACCTTAGGCAAGCTAGGACTGAGCTTGAGGTGGGAACTCCATCTAAGGTGCTTGTCATGCTTAATGACTAAGGTACTTGAGGTACTTGTCATACTTAATGAGGAAGTTGCTTGAGAATCTTCCTATGCAATGGGGGTAAGATGCTTGAGTCAAAAAGAGACCCTATACACTTAATGAGGAAGTCGCTTGAGAAGCTTCCTATCCATGGGGGGTAAGATGCTTGAGTCAAAAAGAGACCCTACACACTTAATGAGGAAGTTTCTTGAGAAGCTTCCTATGCATGGGGGGTAAGATCCATCTGTAACATTTAATGGCCTAAAATCTTATGTGTAGCGGAAATTAGCATGAATATAGTGGGCATTTCATTAGAATAGATTCCTAATGAGAATTACAAGAGTGCTTGGGTGGAGAGAGCAACAAAAAGCATAACACCTAGTTAGATAGCATCGACAATACTTTCAAAAGAGAGAGCAATTAAGCTATTGACAACAGTTGAGGACCGGATTTGCATGGAGCCGGTCCCCCCTCCAAAAGGCTTTGTATTATGGTTTCTCCCATCAAGAGAGACATTGTACAATACAATTCTTTGTGTTCCTTCAAGACTAGCTAGTGCAATGAAGATGGAAGCTTCATACACCAAGCAAAACACTTAATCAAACACAACTTGAATTATCCCCGTTCTCAGACCCAAGACCTCACACACCTTCGAAGATGGTGAGAGCTAGCAGGGTATGAGAGTAGATTGAGAAGAAAAAGAAGTATCTTACGAGAAAGATGTACATCTCCTCACATAATCACTCGTATTAGCATAGCTTAGCTTAGTAATTAGCTTGGTAGAGAAGATGAGCATGCATTGAAGCTTGGCTCTTGGTTGGATTTGCATCCATATGCCAAGAGAGTGTTGATGTAGGCTTCTATCTCACAAGCTTGGAGTAGGTGATGAGCTCTCCATTAAAGCTTGGGAGGAGATAGAGTATTCTTCCTTCACACATGGTCAAGTGTGAGTGTGTGTGTGTCAATGCCAAGCAAAAATCAGCCCCCCCTCTCTCTTGGGCGAGCCCTAGCTGCTAATTAGGTCTGGCTTTTGCCTCATTGGACCTCCCCAGGTCAAGCCAATAGGAATTAAGCAGCATAAGTGATAGCCTTCTGACATGTGTCCCCCTTTCCCCTTTTGTGAGAGCTTTAGGTAATTAAATAATTAAACTAAACTCTCATTGGACCCCTTTGCCTCCTGGCCAATAGGAATCAGGCAAGCCATGGGGCTCCTAAATGCTCATTGGACCCCTTGGGAGACTGCCCAATAGTCTTCTAGGAGACTTAATTCTCATTGGTTTCTTTTATTAAATGTTTTTAAATTAATTAAACTAGATTTACTCTAGCTTAATTCTCATTGGTCCACTTCAAGGGTCTTCCAATAGGAATTGGGCACACCTTGTGGGCATCTGGCCTAGGGAGCTGACATGTGTCCCTCATTCCCTTTGTGTAAAGGGAGCCTGTGTGTGTGTGTGTGGCTTTCTCTCTCATCCCCTAGCTTTGGGGCTCGCCCCCTCCCATGTAGGGATGTGCAAAGACTTTTTAGGGCACATACTAAGCATCCAATTTTCCCTAGGGTTGACCTTTGGACACAACCTTTGAATTTTGGAACCTTAGCATTTTGGAAGTCTTAATGGGCTGAACCTTAGGGTCTTTTTGGCCCATTGTTTCACATGGCTCTTTTGCAGACGGCCCCCCCCTTTGGATCCCTATTTTCCCTCCTTTGGATCCCTACTGTGGCCGGTCTGCTAGCTTAACCAATATTCTAGCTTTTTCTCCCTTGGCACTTCCCCACATTAAATGATCAGTTTAATATGAGAAAATCATTTAGGAGAATTAGATATTGATTATTATGACATTACCTCTCTCTTGAAATCATAGTCGTCCTCGACTATGGTGTAGAGAAGATAAAGCATATGCATGAGTCCTTTTCTTTAGCGGGTAGAGGATCCCTATGTTACCCTACGACATCATTCCATAATGGATGACTAGTCCATTTGGCGCTTGAGAGCCTGAGGCTGCCGCAAGCATGTCTGCACATTAGTCCTATCAGTCTTCCATAGTAGAGTGACAAGCTCTACTTGGTGTTCGGGAGACGTCGTCTCCGCAAACTTGATCTAAGCATGCATACTACTTCATTTTTGTGCACAAATAAAGAAAAAGAGAGTCTTATAAGACAAAAATTTTTGTTCATTTTTAACATTTTGTACATTTGCTTACTCTTGGGAAGCATTGTAAGCATTGACAAGGTTTAGGTTATCCTTTAATTGTATGCCTTGCATCCATCTAGCATCTTCAAAAGGATAATTCTTAAACTTAATAAGATATCGTCGGATAGTCTTACCGCCTCTTAATACCTTGTCTTCATGTCGGAGAATGGACTCGGGCTGCAGCACCTCCTCGTGGTCCTCGATCTCCGGTGGATCTTCAATAGTTGGTTCTTGAGGTGGCTCTCCTTTGTAAGGCTTTAATAGGCTCACATGAAAAGCATTGTGTATGAGCCAATGATTGGGCAACTTAAGTTGATAGGCCATCTCATTGATTGGCCTAAGAATCTGGAAGGGACCATAATACCTTTTTGCTAGTTTAGCATAGTACTTTTGGTGGCCCGTAGGATTCTTGCCCGTCGTGTGCCTTAATCGAGCCTTGGGAAACTTTAACAAGACCCAATCGTTTTCTTTAAAGGCTTGGGCTCTTCTGTGCTTGTCAGCAGCAGCCTTTTGCCTTTGCTGTGAGATAGAGATAGCATCCTTAATCTTTTGGAAAGATTCTTGTAGGTCTCGGCTATACTCATCTGCAGCGAAGATCTTCCCATGTACCTTAAGTAGCAAGGGACTTTTTGATCTTCCCTCAATTACCTCGAAAGGTGCTTTTCCTGTGGAAGTATGTACAGTGTTATTGTAAGCATACTCTACTAAGGGTAAGTACTTCTCCCATTGGGATCTTTGATCTACTTCCGTTACATAGGCTTTTAGTAGATCAAGAATGGTTAGGTTAGCTATTTCACTTTGGCCATCAGTTTGTGGATGATAGGCCGAAGAGAAGTTTAGCCTTGTTCCTAAATTCTCAAAGAGACCCTTCCAGAAATTACTGGTCATTCTAGGATCTCTATCCGACACTATGGACATTGGCAAGCCATGGTACTTGAAAATTTGTGAAATGAAGAGGGTTGCCATTTGATGGGCTTTGATAGTCTTTTTGACAGGTATAAAATGAGCTTGTTTACTGAACCTGTCTACTATCGTCCATATTCCCGTATTCCCATGGATAGACTTAGGCAATCCAAAGATAAAATCCATGGATATGCTCTCCCACGGTGAATTAGGGATTGGCAAGGGTTGAAGCAATCCAAGTTGCTTCCCTCTATCAAATTTTGTCTTTTGACATACCACACATTTGGAAACATACTCGTGTATGTTCACTTTCATGGTAGGCCAATAGAAATATGTTTCAATTCCCTTTAGGGTAGACTGAATCCCTCTATGCCCCGCATATGGGGGAGCATGAGATTCATACATTACTTTCTCACGTAGTGAGTTAGTAACGCATAGTCTATTGCCATAGAGAAGATAACCATCTTGTAAAGTAAATGGTTCTTCTTTCTTCCCTAATGCAAGGGCTGAAATCACATCTCTAAAATCGGGATCAATAGCATACTCATCTATCATTGAAGATAGATCATTGTGAGTTGCTATGGAAACCGCATTCACTCTCGGTCGTCTTGAGAGTGCATCAGCTACTTGATTATGCTTGCCAGCAATGTGAGCAATATGAAAATGAAATTGCGAAAGGAAATTTGCCCACCTCATTTGTTTGTCGGAAAGCTTGGTCTGCGTCATGAAGTACTTAAGACTTTGGTGATCCGTTCGCAGAATGAAAGGAGTCCCCAATAAATAGTGCTTCCATGAGTCTAAGGCATGTAGAACTGCAAGGAGTTCTTTTTCGTATATGCCTAGAGCTTGCTCAACAGGGTCGAGCCTTCGACTCTCATAGCCTATGGCGTGCCCTTCTTGGAGCAAAACAGCCCCAAGGCAATCACCACAAGCATCACATTGGACCTCAAATGGTTTTGAGAGATCCGGTAGTGTAAGCACAGGTTGAGAGATAAGCTTTTCTTTAAGCTTTTCGAAAGCATTGTTCTCTTTAGCAGACCACGTATACCTAACATTTTTCTTTGTTAGGTCATGTAATGGTCCCGCAATTTGTGAGAACTTTTCTATGAAGCGTCTATAGTATGCACACATACCTATAAAGCTTCTTAGTTCATGAAGATTCCTTGGTTTAGGCCATCCTTTTATTACCTCTAACTTAGATGGATCCATTTGGATTCCATCTTGAGAGATAATGTGACCTAAATATTGAATCTCTTGAAAGAAAAATTCACTTTTCTTTCGATTAACATAAAGTTTATTCTCTCTTAAAACTTGAAATATTACCTGGAGGTGTTGCTTGTGTTCCTCCAATGAATTAGAGTAGATGATAATATCATCAAAGAACACTCCAGTGAAGGTTCGATGAGGCCTGAACAGCTTCTCCATCAAGCGGTTGAATGTGGCTGGTGCATTAGTCAAGCCAAAAGGCATGACAATGTATTCGTAAAGACCAAATGTAGTACGAAATGCGGTCTTTACAATGTCTTGATCAACTATCCTTATTTGATGATAGCCACTTTTTAGGTCAATCCTACTGAAGTAGGTCGATCCTTGTAGCTTATCAAATAGGTCTTCTACCCGTGGAACGGGAAACCTATTCTTGATAGTGATCCTATTTAGTGCTCTATAGTCGACACACATACGATATGTGCCGTCTTTCTTTTGCACTAATAGCACAGGTGAGCAAAATGGAGATGAGCTAGGCCTAACCATGCCCTTCTCAACTAACTCATGCACTTGCCGCATAATCTCCTCTTGTTGAGCTTGAGAAACTCTATAAGGAGGTTTGTTAGGCGGTGAACTTCCTGGAAGAAGTTCAATTGCATGGTCGTCATTACCTCGTTTAGGAGGTAGCTCACAAGGGATGTCGTCAATAAAGACATCTTGAAACCCCTTGAGAAAATTGGATAACTCTAATTCCTTTTGGTTGCTTTTATTTTCTTTTGCTAAAGCATTAGGTTCATTTTGAGAATCTTTAACAAAAATCATGTACACGGAAATAGAGCTCTTTATTGACTTGTTGAAAGCTGGTGTATGTACAATGGGGATGGTGTTACCCATCTCCTTAGCATCTATATACATGTCCTTTTCCCTGAACTTAAAGAAGATTCTCCTTTCAGGAAATTTAACATGGGCAGCCAGGCGGTCAAACCATGGTGCCCCTAGGATTACATCCTCATGCTTGAGAGGAGAGATAAAGAAGTCCTCTTTGTCCACATAGCCTTGGACATGAAGCCTCAATTTCCCGATTAAGGGAGTGACTGAAGCTTCTTGCCCCTTGAAGGCACTGTCTGCGGGTAGGATATCTCCCATCTCGTAGGATTGTATGCCTAGCTTGGTGGCTAACTCCATAGATATGAAATTGTGAGTAGAACCAGGGTCAAAGAGAATAAAAGCATCATGTTCTCTTACCTTTCCCCAAGCATGGCATAGAGGAGATCCTTTGTGGTGAGTTTGGTGAATCTCCTCCTCTTGGATTTCAACCAAAGAAGCTCTAGGAGGATCTTGGCGGTTGTTCTTTTGGGGACAAGCGCGGTACGCATGCCCTTGTTCGCCGCACTTGAAACACCGGTTATCTTTACGATAACGCTCAAGCTCTTCAGGAGAGAGTTTATTCTTTCCTTTGTAAACTCCCTTCTCTTTAGCTTTGTTGGAAGTGCCCTTAGGAGACTTTTGGACATTGTCCTTCCCCTTAGGCTCATTGGAACCCTTGTTTTCCGGGGGCTTATTATTTCTTTTACCCCCCGTTTGGAAATTGATTCGCGAGGCCACCATAGTATGGTGTATTACCGCCGATATGGTACGTGGCCTTTGGGAGTTGACATACTCCGCCATTTCTTCGGTTAAGCCCGCACAAAATTGTTGCTTTTGCTCTCCAAAATCCAACTTTTTGAAGACAGTGGCTTTGAGTTGTAGGTCCCAAAACTTGTCTACATATTTGTGGATGGATTCATTGGGAGAGAGCTTTAAGCTTCGCCATTCGGTGAGTACTTTGTCTTTGGCATGGTGGCCAAAAACTGCTTCATAATGGAAGCTCTTAAAGCCTTCCATGTTCGTGGAGCTTCACCGTTGGCTCGTAGGCTAGACCACCATTGTCTGGCGGACTTTTGAAAGTGCATAGCTACATGGCGTAGCTTAGAGGACTCCGTGAAGCCCTCATCTCCAAACGCCGCATCGAATTGCTGGATAAAGGCCAAAACTTTGTCTGTAGCACCGAAGGTGCCATCATAGGTAAGGAAAGAGATGCTCTTCCCTCCCTCTTTGAATTTCTTCAGCTTGGACGACCTCTTCCATGCGGCATAGGATTTCCTATGGCCTCTTCTTTTTGATGGTTCAAAAGTTGCACCATCACTTTCTTCAGAAGATGAAGAATTTGAAGAAGGTGGAGAAGAGGGTGACCTCTTTCTCGCCTTTTTCTTGTCTTGATCTTTGTCGTCTTCACGATAGCTTTCATAAGAGGAAGAGGATGAAGAAGATGGAGAAGAGGGTGTCCTCTTTCTCGCCTTTTTCTTCTCTTGCTTTTTATCATCCCTCTTTGAATTATGGCGTGGAGAAGAGTGTGATGGTCTTCTCCGCTTTGGTGGTGATGGAGAGCGTTTAGCCCGCCGTCTTCGTGGAGCCATCTCCGCCGAGGTGGCGGGAGACTCGCTTCTTTCTCGTTCCTTCGGTGGAGGCTCTTGAGTTCTCCTTTGGGAAGGAGATGCATCATCAAGAAGTAAGTTCTTGAGCCCTTCATATGGATTCTCTTCTTCTTCCCGAATCGGAGAGAGACCTCTTTTGGTAGTCTCACAAGGAGGCTTCCTAGGTGTTCTCTCGTCATGGTGATGAGCTTGGAGAATCCCGTGAGCACGGAGCTGCCGTTGCACTTCACTTTGGAGAGATGGATTGCCCATGGCTTGTTGAAGCCTAGAAACAAGATAGTTAACAAGCATTGAAGCATCATTAGTAGCTTGCTCATGAGCAAAATCAAAGTTATCAACATTAATTTCACTCTCTTTACTATTGTCAGCCATTCTAACAACTTTTAGGTGTAAACTTTTTAGGTGTACTTTGGCACTTCAAGCCCTAGTTGCTACTCCTCTTTACCCCTTTAGAAAAAGCACTCAAGCTATTGTACCCGCGGCTCGAATACCATTAATTGCAAGGAATAGAAGAGAGGGTCTTTCAACACCAAAACAGCACCGGCTCCTGTCAAGCTTCTAATAGCTCAATAGTGGTTAAGCCGTAGGCAAGCCCCGTAGGACTCCACTATTAAGACCATAGCTCTCGACGGTGATGCCCCGTTAACTGCACAAAGGCAGGCGCACTGCAAGGCTGAAAAATCCCTATTCTACTTACTCACAGGCAATTAATAATACCAACCATTTGTAGCTAGCTTGAGGACCTCCCTTCTTGAGCAAGAAAAGAGAAACCTTGAGCTCTGATACCAATGTAACATTTAATGGCCTAAAATCTTATGTGTAGCGGAAATTAGCATGAATATAGTGGGCATTTCATTAGAATAGATTCCTAATGAGAATTACAAGAGTGCTTGGGTGGAGAGAGCAACAAAAAGCATAACACCTAGTTAGATAGCATCGACAATACTTTCAAAAGAGAGAGCAATTAAGCTATTGACAACAGTTGAGGACCGGATTTGCATGGAGCCGGTCCCCCCTCCAAAAGGCTTTGTATTATGGTTTCTCCCATCAAGAGAGACATTGTACAATACAATTCTTTGTGTTCCTTCAAGACTAGCTAGTGCAATGAAGATGGAAGCTTCATACACCAAGCAAAACACTTAATCAAACACAACTTGAATTATCCCCGTTCTCAGACCCAAGACCTCACACACCTTCGAAGATGGTGAGAGCTAGCAGGATATGAGAGTAGATTGAGAAGAAAAAGAAGTATCTTACGAGAAAGATGTACATCTCCTCACATAATCACTCGTATTAGCATAGCTTAGCTTAGTAATTAGCTTGGTAGAGAAGATGAGCATGCATTGAAGCTTGGCTCTTGGTTGGATTTGCATCCATATGCCAAGAGAGTGTTGATGTAGGCTTCTATCTCACAAGCTTGGAGTAGGTGATGAGCTCTCCATTAAAGCTTGGGAGGAGATAGAGTATTCTTCCTTCACACATGGTCAAGTGTGAGTGTGTGTGTGTCAATGCCAAGCAAAAATCAGCCCCCCCTCTCTCTTGGGCGAGCCCTAGCTGCTAATTAGGTCTGGCTTTTGCCTCATTGGACCTCCCCAGGTCAAGCCAATAGGAATTAAGCAGCATAAGTGATAGCCTTCTGACATGTGTCCCCCTTTCCCCTTTTGTGAGAGCTTTAGGTAATTAAATAATTAAACTAAACTCTCATTGGACCCCTTTGCCTCCTGGCCAATAGGAATCAGGCAAGCCATGGGGCTCCTGAATGCTCATTGGACCCCTTGGGAGACTGCCCAATAGTCTTCTAGGAGACTTAATTCTCATTGGTTTCTTTTATTAAATGTTTTTAAATTAATTAAACTAGATTTACTCTAGCTTAATTCTCATTGGTCCACTTCAAGGGTCTTCCAATAGGAATTGGGCACACCTTGTGGGCATCTGGCCTAGGGAGCTGACATGTGTCCCTCATTCCCTTTGTGTAAAGGGAGCCTGTGTGTGTGTGTGGCTTTCTCTCTCATCCCCTAGCTTTGGGGCTCGCCCCCTCCCATGTAGGGATGTGCAAAGACTTTTTAGGGCACACACTAAGCATCCAATTTTCCCTAGGGTTGACCTTTGGACACAACCTTTGAATTTTGGAACCTTAGCATTTTGGAAGTCTTAATGGGCTGAACCTTAGGGTCTTTTTGGCCCATTGTTTCACATGGCTCTTTTGCAGACGGCCCCCCCCTTTGGATCCCTATTTTCCCTCCTTTGGATCCCTATTGTGGCCGGTCTGCTAGCTTAACCAATATTCTAGCTTTTTCTCCCTTGGCACTTCCCCACATTAAATGATCAGTTTAATATGAGAAAATCATTTAGGAGAATTAGATATTGATTATTATGACAGCATCCTATAGAGAAGATTCTTGAAGCAGATAATAATTTCCATTTTCTAAGGTTTATAAATGTAGAACTTACAAAGTAGAATATACTTGTCATTTCATTCGACAAAGTTGTCCTATCAACAAGAGAAAGAGTTAGCCACCTACCATCTCCAAAGTGCTCGTAGGACTCGCATAGTTCTTCGACATTTATGCAAGCACCACCCTCATTGCCCTTTGGTGCGAGGTGGCTCTAAGGGGGTTGTAGGCTATGTACAGCTGGGGGGGAGGGGGGCAACACTATCTAACACGCTAATTGAATGAAGGACGAGCGATGGGATCGACGATGGGGACTCCTTGCAGAGATTTCGAGGTAGAGGTGGATTCAAAAAAAGGTCAACGCATTGACCCACGACTCCCTCTCCCCCCCCCCAAATCGGAGACTCAAGCTTGAGACCACCGCGTTAGCAGCCCAACACCCTAACCACATGCCCGCGTGTCCCTAGTGTTTGGGAAAATTCATTTTTTCAAACATACAAATTTTCTTTCCTCGAGTTTGCCAAGAGGAAATTTTGAAAAATTAAGGATATTGGTTTTGCACTATTTTTCTCAGTTTTGGGACTGAATTTCTCTTTTTTCCCTTGCACTCAATCGACATTTACGATATTAAGTTGAGACACTTTTCTCGAACGCTGAGGCTAAGCCGCTCTCTCATAAAGTGAACTCGGACGGGGGCAAAAGTAAACACGCGGCAAAAGTTTTACCAATGTCAAAAAGTGGTTAGTTACCACCAAGCATAGACTTGCACTCACGATGCACGAAGGCAAGCTCAACAGGTGTCTCCTTTCGCTCACCCCCTTCTCAAGGCAGGTTTTTCTGCCTCCCTGCCGCATGGTGAGTGTGTGAGTGCACGGCAGCACGGCCCCGCGTGCCTGTGTATTTTCCGTGGGATTATGCATTGCTTATACTCTTCTCGATAACATATACACGTTACTCTCCCCACACACACAAACTCGTTGTGGGTTCACTCTCTCTCTCTCTCTCTCTCTCGTTGTGGGTGTTGTTCGTTGCTTGTAACGAACGACCACTCTCGAGTATCCCATGTTGCAGTCTTCGCTGCTCCTAGCGTCACCATTTCGTCTCACATTTTGACATTAGCTGCTTCCATGGTGATAGTGCCAACAATTATTCAGAGCTGCTAGGCCGAGCAACAAATTTTCTTTTCGCGTGTACGCTGGAAAGCACGCAAGCGTTTGGAGGCAGGGGAGCTCATGCCGTTCAAGTGGAAGAGGTTTTGGAGTAGTGACAAAGATGCAGGTACTTGCATGCACCAGCGCTTTCTTCTGGGATTTACAGCAATGAAGATCTAATGGAAAGCTTATATGTAGCTGTTATTGCTTTCTCAGAATTTGCAAGGAACAGGGCCGCCTTTACAAAGCAGCAGAGTCCCTCGTTCATGTCTGCTTTTTATGACAGAGCTGTGAGGACCAATTCTTATAATGAAATTGTTACAAAGATAAATGTATTAGCAGAGCAGAGCAGTGCGCAGAATGCAAGTGAGGGTTTGCAGGCCCCTGTTCATACGGATAGGCTTCTTGAACCTACGCAGGAAGCTGTTGATTCTTTCTTGCGTGAGCAAACAGGGTCTGAACCACCCGAAATGATGAGGATGGCAACAGATTTTTTCGACAACAGTCGCATGGCTTCTAAACTTTGCGGTACCATTCTACAGAGCATAGACAAAACAAGGGGCCAATGTGAGCGCATGGATGCAACCCTCGCAGAGATGCCGCGATCTGGGGAGGCACTCGGTTTTATGCAGCAGCGGGTATTGGTTCAAGGTCTCTCAGAGATGGCAGCTGCAGAAAATTCTTTCGCAAACAGCGAGGCATGCGAGATGTTTGTGAATGTGCGA
>NC_140952.1:53563566-53566066 GCF_014529385.1 Adiantum capillus-veneris | reverse complement strand
TGAATGAGTTCACCTTGATGATTTTCATAGCAATGCAATCCATGTCACCGTGACTAATTTTCCCTAACTCTCCCATGTTTTTACTCAAGCTAGACTTGTAAAGACCTTGGATACATTCACTTCTTCGTCCTCCCATGATTTCTAACTATCACGCTTTTGATTTGCAATTGCTTTTAAAGTTTTCTTTTTAAATACATGATCTCATACAGGTGATAAGAGTACAGGTTTCTAGAAATTTTTAATAGATATAATAGCTGGTTGCGAAAAAGGTTTCATAGTCTTTTGTTAATGTGGTTATGTATTTACACAACCATGTATGTAGGTGTGCTGGTTATAGGATTACGTGTTTTGCGAGGCCTCTCTGTGTGTGTGTGTGTGTGTGTGTGTGTATCATTAACTTATATGACAATAGACCTAAGGTATGTGATGCCTTCATAGCAAAAGTTTATGACATGTAGCACTATATGAGACCAATAGGTATCAAGAATGCATCTTCTTACTTTGCAAAAATGTCTAAAATATCATGTAGAACCTTTACCAAACTCTTTGCACTAGTATAGATGCTTATATCATGTGAACACACTTGCATAAACATACATGCACATTCAAAACTAAATAGGGCCTGCTCACCAACGGATGCAGAAAGAGGACCTTCATGTGTAGGAGACGTCTTCAATATCTTTCCTGCGCCACGGTTGAATGGAGAATGCATGTTGGAACATAATGAAAGGGGGTGTGTCGCCAAAGCTGTCAGTAAGGTGCATGGGTGGTTGGGCCAGCAGTTGCCAATGCTTCCCTTTCTGCACTTTTTTATTGGCATATGCATGAAATAGGTGCATGTCCACATGCATACGCGCACACACACACACACACACACACACAGTTGGATAAAGGTTCTTTCCACCATCCCCTACTTGCCTTTTACTACAATGTCTGTTGTCCCAAGTGTTTCCCTTGTCGACTTAGCGCATGCATGATCATGCCACATATATTGCCTTTGCAAGCAAAACACATTGAGAATGCTGCGAAATATGTGTTGTTAGATGGCATCAACTTTGAATAATCAGTTGCTATTGAGGGAAATTATGTTGCTATTGTATAGTATTCAAGTTTGCAACCTGGAGCAACTTGTAAGCATTCTTTGCACTAATGCACGACACTACATCATGTAGATCATCACCAACATCAACAATATTATAACACTTATCATCTTCCCTTAGAGAATGGGGCTCAAAATTTGCTTCTATTATAGCTACTACGTGAAGCACCTTTTGGGTTTGGTATGACGCAATTTATGGGGTTGCCTCATTTAGTTGCAGTAGCTATGAGTTGGAGTAATATAGTGCCTTTAGTGTATTTTTTAGGACAAAATTCAAAATTCTTGGTTGATTTGGAGGATCGCCTTGACGAAAATTGGCTGAATTTGGAGGATTTTAGTGTAAAAACTGATAAAAATCCTAAAATTTTAACAAAAAACCGGGTGATTTTCAATGGGTCCCTTTTTCCATTGGTTCACATAAAGTTTTTGGTGAGCACTGATTCAATGTGTAGGGTTTTTGTTGCAGACGATACTTGTGATAATATCGCTAGGTATGACTGTTGACGATGTCTCCCGTATTATGCACAACTTCTTGTTCTTCAGCACGTCGTTTAGCTTTACTTATGTGCCTGTCGTATCATTGGTGGGGGTCTCGTTTCATAGACGTGTAGCCAACTGTATTATTAATGTGGAAGGTCGCAACTAAAGTCCAATACATTGTTGAGGGCAACTTACGATGATGGCGCTTGCCTGCACAAACTAAGGCGGGAGACCCACACATATGTAATTGTTGACCTTGTAGATTTCCAAGCTTTGTTGGTTTTGCTAGCGAGTGCTCGTAGCTGTAATCTCCTAGTTGAGGAATCGGCATACACCATAGGCGCCCATGCCACTATGATTGGCGTAGTTGTGCACCGCCCGTCAGAATAATACCATCTACCGAACACAGAGTAGTACACCTCAGGCACCTCACTTCCTACTGTGTACCTGAGAATTTTGTTTCTCGTACGTCTTCGTAAATGCATCTTGTAGACTTAATGTTGTGCCTCCTGCTCATTCTACATAGTACTATAAGTGTTGTGCAAGCGCATGACAAAACAATTATTACAGCCTTTGCCTCCACTAGTTATCCCACCACAGTTTCTCCATCTCAAATGACCTACCGTACTCACCTCTTTCGTTGCCTTGGGACGATCATCTCCGTGATGGCTGTTAGCTAAAGCCCACTTGCAAATGTGACCACCTCCTCGGCCCTTTTGTCCTTGATCGCCCCTTGCTGCTCTCCGTGATGTTTCAGGCTGGGCTACGAAACTGACGGGTATGATGTGCTTTCTTGGAAGTTAGAAGAGTTTATCCAAGAAGCTAGGTGTCTTGCTCTCGCTCTCTCGCTCTCGCTCTCTCTCTCTCTCACACACACACACACACACAAGGACGTTGGAACTATAGATTGGAAAAATTACC
>NC_140952.1:53511066-53561066 GCF_014529385.1 Adiantum capillus-veneris | reverse complement strand
TGTGGTGCCCTACGTGCCAAACCTGTTGACATACCCAATCTTTGCCTCAGCCTACAAGCATGTGGCCCAACCCAATTACCTATATGAGGGCATGCTCGGACAAGTGTCTCCCACCTGGAAGGCCTCCATCCCAACAAGCTCAACTTGGGCTTCTCTGACCATAAGACAACTTCTTACATTGCCTCCAAGAGTGCGGTGCTTCAAACCTTGGGCTTACTAGCTAGCCATCGAGAGATAATTTTGGCCATTCTATAGTAGCCATTGAGAGATAATTTCAACCATTGCAATGTGTCCATTTGTAAGAGCAAAAGCCTGATAGTTAGAAATCATGGGAGGACAAAGAAGTGAATGTATCCAAGGTCTTTACAGTCTAGGCTGAATAAAAACATGAGAGAATTAGGGAAAATAATCACGGTGACATGGATTGCATTGCTATGGAAACCATCAAGGTGAACTCATTCAGCTTATTGATAATTGTTCTAAAATGTGTAATTCAACCAGTTTAGTGCCAATGCATGTTTAAATGTGATAAGTCAATTATAAATATATACTAGGTTTTTAGTTCTTTTTTTCTCTGCAATGTTAATTGAAGAGAGTACATAGGCGCACGAGTGATTTAACACTGGAGAGAGAGAGAGAGAGAGAGAGAGAGAGAGAGAGAGAGAGAGAGAGAGAGAGAGAGAGAGAGAGAGAGAGAGAGAGAGACTGACGATGAGAGAGAAACCGGAGAGCTAGACAGATATGCTCCGACAGCATCCGGCCACACCTGATATATGGAGAGAGAGAGAGAGAGAGAGAGAGAGAGAGAGAGAGAGAGAGAGAGAGAGAGAGAGAGAGGACCACCCACGAGATACAGGACTGTGTGTGTGTGTGTGTATGACAACACCTATCCAAAGAGAGAGCTGCTCAGAGTTCTGGCATGTGTGTCATTAATTTAATTTGTGTCATAGTAAGAGGGAGGAGACTCGCCGGTAGGTATAGTATTGGACATATCCAGCAATCAATGCACTCCATGAGGAATTGCAAAGCAAAAGCGTGATAGTTAGAAATCATGGGAGAACGAAGAAGTGAATGTATCCAAGGTCTTTACAAGTCTAGCCTGAGTAAAAACATGAGAGAATTAGGGAAAATCAGTCACGGTGACATGGGATTGCATTGCTATGAAAACCATCAAGGTGAACTCATTCAGCTTATCGACAACATGATAATTGTTCTAAAATGTGTAATTTAACCTGTTTAGTGCCAATGCAGGTTTAAAAGTGAGAAGTCAATTATAAATATACTACTATGTATTTTTAGTTCTTTTTTGCCACACTGAATGCGACGTGACACGTCCTCTTGCTCTGCAATGTTAAGTGAAGAGAGTACATAGGCGCACGAGTGATTTAACATGAGAGAGAGAGACAGAGATAGATAGATAGATAGATAGATTTTATTATCGTCCTCGGAGGTCAAATATGACCTATGGGACCAAAGTTACATGTGATGTAGTATGTGTATGGCTGATGAGTGACTCTCGATGCTCCAAAATTGTAGTGATGAGAGTCGCAATGGAGATCCCACACTTTGGCTGGGAGAGGAAAGTGTGTAGGTCTAAGTTATGGCTGAAAATGTGAGAGAAGCACGTTCGGATGTGATCAAAAGCTGAGCACTCTAGTAGTGTGTGGTACTCAGACTCTCGAACTTGCAGTGAGCATAATGTGCACAATCGATTTGACTCTTCTCCATTGCCCCAACGCCCTATCTCGCATCGAAGGAAACGGGAGCTAAGCCGAATTGCTGCGATAGTGCGTATCGCGGACAAGGGAATAGGCTCAAGCATGTAAGTGTGAGTACGGTTCCCTCTCTCAGCGAAGAACATGGTTTTGTAGTTGGGGGCAATATAGGTGGTGTAATGTATGAAGCGTGACCCACCGGATTTCTCCCAAGCCGTAATACATTGGCGTTGTAGAAAAGCTTCATTCACTTGAGAGTCAATTGAAGCATCATGTAGCAAGTGTAATGCATCCCATCTCCCAAACCACTTCTTTATGTCTTGCATCCATCCCGTGCTCAAGATCTTGCTTTTATGCGTCTTTTGAACTTTTTTGCTTGCTTCCCATGCAATTGTAGGAAGTCGATGTGAGGGGTTTTGACGCATCTTTATCATGTACTCCACAACCCTTTCCATGCCCATAACCTCAATTGGAAGAGATCCCGACTCAAGAAGTAGGAGCATATATGGTGTTTGTGTCTTAACTTGGAGAAAGTTTGTAAGAAAACGCTTTTGGACATTCTCAAACTCTTTCCAAGTAGACTTTGAGATGCTCCCGCCCCACACTTCAACTCCATAAAGAAGAACCGGTGTCACCAATGCATCAAAAAGATACTTCTTGAGAACCCAACACTTGATGTTTCCCGCATTACACATGTTCTCAAATGCATAACATGAGAGAGAGAGAGAGAGAGAGAGAGAGAGAGAGAGAGAGAGAGAGAGAGAGGACCACCCACAAGGATTGGATACAGGACTGTGTGTGTGTGTGTGTGTGTGTGACAACACCCATCCAAAGAGAGAGCCGCTCAGAGTTCTGGTATGTGTGTCATTAATTTAAATTGTGTTATAGTAAGAGCGAGCGAGACCTGCCGGTAGGCGGTTCGCGCAAGCTAGGGTATATTATACACACTAACAATCTATACTCCTTGTGTATAATGCTATCAGCATCATACAGGTGTCACTTAGAGCCCTTGCACCATGTTTATTGCATGTGTCCGCCTACGTGCGTGCGTGCGTGCGTGAGAGAGAGAGAGAGAGAGAGAGAGAGAGAGAGAGAGAGAGAGAGAGAGAGAGAGAGAGAGAGAGAAGAAGAAGAAGAAGAAGAGAATTTTAACGTCGTAGGAAACTATCCCAAGGGACCTTTAAGATCTATTGAGAGAGAGAGAGAGAGAGAGATTAACAAAGGGCAATAGCAAAGCCTCAGTTTTCCCAAAAGAAAACAAAGTATCTATACTATTATAAAAGGGGAAGGGATTCCGCGCCCCCCCTCCCCCCTAACATGTGTCATGAGCTCCTTCGTCCGACAGTGTTCCTTGCAGCCTCCAGGCACACAACGAACAGAGAGAGAAAAAGAGAAGAAGAAGAAGGAGGAGAGAGAGAGAGGCAGGCGAAGCCCGCTAGCCGTAATAGTGTTCATAGAGTAATTAACTACGGGGCCACACACACTCTCTCATCATCTAATTTAGTGTTTACAAGGGGCTTTAACCTTGGACACTAAGAGCCTGGTTACATGTGCTATTGCTCCTCATCCGGTTACCAGCAGGTAACTTAGAGAGAGAAAATGCAATGAGAGCACTTTGTAAACTGCACTTGAACCTCATAAGCTACAAGATATGCAATAATGGCCTCAAAAGAAATGAGGCTTTGATAAAATCATAGTAGCCGCCCTGCTCACTGAGCTCCCTCCCTTTGAATGCCGTCTGCTTGAGAAGTTGACCTGCTCTACGCAGGTGATCATTTGCCGATCATTTGGTGCATGGCAATCGGGTGACTAGCAGGTTGGCTGCTTGGCAGCCTCACGCGACCAGGTCCTAACACTATTCACCGCGTTTAAATTATGCTTACCCTCGTGCATGCTCACATGCGAGCTTGCCTATCACTTTGACGTCAGTTCTCTCATCATTATATGTTGGCCACTAACATATTCACCATGTTAAAATTATGCGCGCCGGCATGCATGCTCACATGTGAGCTTGATTATCACTTTGAGGTCGGTTCTACAACTATACGGAAAAATGCATAATTACATACCATTGGCTTAGTTGTATGTGAGCATTGCCTACGCAAGGTCACAAGTGTATCTATACTATTATAAAAGGGGAAGGGATTCTAGCAACCCCCCCCCCCCCCCCCCCCCACACACACACACGTGGCGAAAGCTCCTTCAAGCGGCCAATGTTCCCTACAACCTCCGGCCACACAATGATGCACACACACACACACACACACACACACACAGAGAGAGAGAGAGAGAGAGAGAGAGAGAGAGAGAGAGAGAGAGAGAGAGAGAGAGAGAGAGAGAGCTGCACGAACAAAGAGAGAGAGGTGGCCGAAGCGGCTGTACTAGTGCATAAACTTGTGCATAAAAGTTTACATGGGGTTTGAGTGGGGCAAAGTTTATTGAACCATGTAACACCCTTTCCTTCTATACCAAATTTTATTAACAAAATTAAAAATGCCCCTCTAGTGCCACCCCTCTACTGCCACCTTGTGGCTTCAAAATATGGGCTTCTTCCTAAACATTGCTAGCACTCTAAGATTTCCTTGTGGTGATCATAAGAATTTCCTATGTGTGGCTCCTCTAGATGCTAGGTGGTCTGTGCAGACTGTATAAGGGAAAGTATTAAGAAGGGGCATGTGTTTAGAAGGCAAGATAGGGTACAAAAAAGTTTAAAGACTAATTATTAGAGAGATTAAGCTGGTAGCATGGTAGTATAGCTCTCATTTCCTTGAAAAATGCATTTTCAACCAAACTCTTCCCTTGCGTTTAATTTACACATGACCTAGACAAGTAGGGGGATCAATTGAGTCTTTAGGACCCATAAGACACCCAAGTCTGTTGTGGCATAAACTGGACATGCATCCATTGTGAAAGGGAAAAAGATTCCTCACTGATACTTGCACATCCCATGAGGCCAGATACCTTGAACACCATTCCAAACAAAGGATAACAAGTGTCGACTACGCAATCGCAATAGCCTACATAAGATGATTCACAATTAATGCCTCTCTTAAAAGAAAAGGAAGAGAAATTATTTTCCATCATTAACTTTGCCAAATGGCACCCATCAAGAAGCTTTCTCAATTAACCTCCGAGTGCTCCCAAAAGTTACACAGTATATATAACACTTATGAAAGCACTCATTGCAATCTATACTAACCATGATTAGAAAGAAGAGATGGACAAGCATGTCAAATTTATTTCAATTCTTGCGATAGTGACAAGAGGCTAAATTAGGCCCATGAAGCCTGATTTGGTGAAACCTTCTAAAACGAGGCAATCAGAGTCCAAACAGAGAAATATTGAAAAGTACTTCACGATCTAGTAGGACTAACTAAGGGGTTTGAGAGAAAGTGAGTGGGGAAGCTCAGGTATGCATAGTCCTCGTAGGCATGCTTCCTTGTGCGTGCCTTATGTAGCTTCTAGCGGCTTCCATGGTGCACAGTTTCACACGAGACATGAGAGGTAAGTTCTTAAGCTACTAATGAACATGTTTGATCATACTTACGGGGTCAATGTAGTCCAGAAAAACCCTAGGTTAGCTGAACCTTCCAAGAAGAGAAATGGCAAAAATGATTGTAACGGCTAGCCTGGTATACCAAATCCTACCAAGTTGGAAGGGAGCAATAGCATAGGTATATAGAACATTCCCACAAGCTGAGATGACCATTTCATTGGGGGACTAGGAGGGTGTATAGATATTAAGCCCAAATTTGGCCCACTGTAGGAATTGAGTTTTGACTTCACAAAAGGCTTTCTCATAGGTGCCAATGTACCTAGGTGGGATCAAAAGACTCATTTGGGCCTATGACATCTTGTAATAAGTAAAGCCCAGGAGTAGTTGTGGTTTTTCTGTCAAGCAAAAAACTTGTAATCCTTTGATCCTCAAGGTTCGGACTGATGGTGTATATTTCTAATGTTCTTAATTCTATCCACTCACAATTGTAAGTTTTGAAAAAAAAAGAAAAAAGCTTGGAGGTGAGTAAAAGCATCATATCTAACCAAAGGCATCAAATCAACTCCAAATTGAACCAAAGTCAACATGGGGATTCTTCTTGACATGTGGGACAAGCGCAAATGATTCAAGGTGGTAAAAAGTTGCCACAACCGGAGTTGGAGGCAAGACCGTGAATATCAAAGAACAAAGTGAAGAAGATGACTCCAGGACAACTCAAGATCAAAAGTCTATGTATTAGGCTTAGTTAGCATGTGTTTGACCAAAAATTCCACTTTGGATGAAAATTTGTTGAGGTAGATAATAATCGCAATTAATATATAGGAGCTTAAAATGACCAAAATTTGCCAAAGTTTGAAAAAATGAAAAGCCTTTCAAAACATCTTAAGTGCATGAGTGAAGGGTGAGTTTATAAAATGAAAAGACCCATGAAATGGAAAGTCAAAAGACTTTTGTGTCCAGTGCACATTGATAGATACTAGTATGTGACCCGCGCGTTGCTGCGGCCAAGGAAACAATGCCTCTATTCTCATAGGGCTATTTTCTCCTCCAAGTGAAACACTATCAATACTCTCTTCCTACGCGTATATATAGTCTATCGCATTTATAAAAGTGATGCATGACACGACCTCTTAATAGATTCTGCAAAGTATTCTTTGATACCAAGATTGGAAGCTTCTCATAGACATTATTTTTCATGAGGTGCTAGCCTTTGTTCAACAAACTTAGGAGTGCTCTACTTCTATTAGGATGTATGTGTGTGTGTGTGTCGAGAGAGAGAGAGAGAGAGAGAGAGAGAGAGAGAGAGAGAGAGAGAGAGAGAGAGATTCTTCCTTTTGGTCTACCTTGATCTAGCAATGCTACCAAGCTTGATTATAGAGATTAGACAAGTTAGCATGGTGTGAAGAGATGAAAGCTAAGAGAAGTCAATGTAATCATAAAACTTTTTTTTATAAATGGAGTGGGTTCTAGAATTGGTTTCAATGATAGGAATGCAATTGGATTCAATGTCTTTGCTCCACTCTCTTACTTGCTTCTATCCTTGTACGTATGTATGGATGTATGTATACATAGTGTACACACACACACATACACACACACACACACACACACACACACACACACACACACACACATATATATATGCTTGAAGCGAAGATTTGTCACATATGTCTTGAGGCATCTTGATATGTTCCCATTATGTCTATATGGACACATAGCGCGCGCGCATACACACACACACATATATGCTTGGAGGAAAGATTTGTCACATAGGTCTTGAGGCATCTTGCTATTGTTCCAATACAGTAACTATGACATTCAAAGTTTCTATGCTCCCCTCATCCCCCCCCTCCCTCCCCTTCCCCCCAAATCCTCTAGTTGAAGTGACGATCCCAGGTGGACATTTAAAAAGGAGAAGCGAACTCCTTTTTATCATTTTTTTGAAAAGAAAAGTATAGATGGCTATGATTGGTCTCTCTCTCTCTCTCTCTCTCTCTCTCTCTCTCTCTCTCTCTCTCTCTCTACCATCAAATAGATCTTTGAGATCTCATTGGATGTTTTTGCAACATTTCAAATTCTCCTTTTATCAAGACGCGTGTATACGTGTGTGTGTGCGTGCGCGCATGCGCGTGTGTGTGTGTGTGTGTGTGTGTGTGTGTGTGTGAGAGAGAGAGAGAGAGAGAGAGAGAGAGAAGATGAAACAAAAATAACTTTATTCTTACCCATATTGTGAGATATATCTTTTGGGATTGTTCCGATGGCATTTTTTTTTCTTTTTTTATCTTCTCTCTCTCTCTCTCTCCTACTCCTCCCCCATAGATATTCACTTTTGTTGAAGACTTGTCTTGTAACTTTTAAAGTCACTCTAGATTGTTCCTACACGCGAACATTTTGTTCCGTCTTCCTCTCTCCTCCTGCGTCATTTGTTAAACTTTGCATTTCAACACATTAAATATGGCACTAAAAAATTGTCCTCTCTCTCTCTCTCTCTCTCTCTCTCATTGATTTTAGATTGGCACCCTTGCCTGCCAAAATTTAAGGAATTTATAGATTTTTAAGCATGGCCCACATGTTAACTCTTAAAAATAAAAAGAACAAAATATCCAAGAATTGATAAAGGCTCCATCAACAACTGGGAAATCTCTCTACCCATTTGGGGTGTTCTCTCTCGTTGATTTTAGATTTGCACCCTTGCCTGTCAAAATCTAAGGAATTTATAGATTTTTAAGCATGGCCCACATGTTAACTCTTAAAAATAAAAGAACAAAATATTCAAGAATTAGTAAAAGGTCCATCAACTGGGAAATCTCTTTACCGATTTGGGGTGTTAATATGAGGGTTGGTCTTTGTCGGGCATTTAATCCATTTTCTACGGGTGAAAAACTTTAGCTATCCCTTAAAAATACACTAATGCCGAAAAATAATATCTTAAAAATTTGAAAAGTACACGAGTTCAACGGTAAAATCTTTCTTTCTCTCTCTTCCCCTCATAAATGTACATGTGTATGCACACATGCAATGTGACGGTCTCTCTCTCTCTCTCTCTCTCTCTCTCTCTCTCTCTCTCTCTCTCTCTCCCTCCCAATAATGTGGATAATGATCCCTGCATTTGCATGTCATGCATGTCCTCAAAACGAAACAGCCCCAAGTCGACGTTAGGCGAGCTTTTTTCTTTTTCTCAAGCTCTTTAAAGAAATACATGCTTCCAAATTTTTTTAAAACATATCAATATTAGTCTTGAAAAAAGCCCCTTGAAAAGATAAAGCAAAATATATCTTCAAAAATTACATTTCTATTAAATAAACATAAACCACTAAATTTCTTCTTTTTTTGTTATATCTTCAAAAAGTAAATTTGCATTAAATAACAAAACTTTCACTAAAGTTATCTCCCCCCCTCCTTTTTTTAAAAAAACCATCAGCACGGAGAAGGTAGTAGGAAGCAACTATACACATATCATGTATTTATAATCGTGCATTGTTGTACATTACACCCTCGAGGGGCAATCGTGGGAACCACCTCCCAATAGGAGAGGAGAATATAGCCAAAAGAACACAACTTGTAAGCCTTGAACCAAGTTATCCTCTCTTTGTTATGTGCAATCAAACTTGAACACTTATTTTATGTAGAATAGAAAGTCTTTTGACTTTACATTTGAAAAGGTTTGTCACTCCTTACATTTTACATTTGCAAAGCTTGTCATTTTTTACAATCTTACCCTTTACTTTTGCATTTTAGATTAGATGTTTTGTAACGTATTTTCTAAAATGAACCACGGAGTGATACGGGACGCCCTCTCCTTCCTTGAAAATTTTAAGTTGCATTATAAAGAGTATAGATGTGTTTTTATTTTGCTTATTTTTGCTTTAACGTTTTATTCTCTTAAGAGTGTGTCCTTGCACTATATAGGTAGTGAATATATATTTTCTAAAGCCATTAGGTTAGGAGAGCTATATATTAATTTCATGATTTTACATGTGATTAAGAGCCTAATTATGCACTAAAGCCAGAAAAATTCATTTCACATGTCATTGAGAGTTCCATTACACCATGCTTTCACATGTTATTGAGAGCCTAATTATGTACTGAAGCCAAAAAAAAATAATCATTTTTACCTTTACATTTAGTCAAATGTGCACCGAGGCTTCTCACTTTCAAAATTGAGCCCAACGGACACTTGCAAAATCTTGTGAACGTGGAGGAGAACCCCTGTGGAATCTTTAATGGGAACATCATGTCTAAGGTCTTGGTTCATATCATCTCAATCAAGAGTAGAGGGCCTATTAGAAAAGCTTGAGTGTGCAATATAGAGAAAGGGAGTGGGGAGTGAAGGCAATAATGGGGATCATCAGATCATCATCACTCATCGAATATCCATCCTCTCTTCACAAATCTCTCCATTTGTAACTTTTCTCAGCCCCAAATTTAAAATTTGGAGATAAATTTGAAACATTGTAGATGGAACACTAAACCCAAGTTTTCTTAGTGAGATGCAATGCAATTAAAGGCATGAACCACAAAGCCCTCTCTGTTTGCCACTCCTTGCAAATTGGACCCTTTTTTTGGCGTGCTAAAACAAGCTTTAGATAGTTAGAGGCATTGCTCCAAAAAATTTATTATTCTAACCATTCACAAACATACGATGGCTTTATAAAGAGGCAAATCTATAGAAGTTCGAGCTTTTTTGGTATATTTTGCACCTCTTCAATGCTAACTTTTTTTTTTTTTCTCTTGCTCCTAAGTTGAGACACTTTTCTCAAACACTTGTTAGAGGAGGAGGGGCTCAAGAGAGATAGGCAACTGTGTTATCCTAAACCTTGAACTAACCTTAGAATCATGCAACACTAAATGCTAAACCTAAACTAACCTTAAACCATTTGTATACTTAATTAAAGGGCACCCCTAGCTCGCGACAAAGACCCATACTCCACGACAAGTTCAACGACTAACCTTCAAAGTGGGCTATAAACATTAAGAAATAGCTCCTCCGTGATGCAATGCAAAGCAAAAGTATAGAGCATCCTTATGGAATTTGTGAGAGCATTTCAAAAATTGTAGAAAGCATTAAGAGGTTGAAGCTACACTATACCAAGGCCCTTCATATGTTAGCTCATCAAGGAGCGTTTGTAGTTGTATCATGAAGCATTAAAATATGTGTTAACCCTCACAGACACGCTGTCACCTTCTGCGGACGCCTTATTATTTATTTGATTGAGTCATGGGCCGGGCTTGTCGGTCCAATAGGTGTTTTGGTGATCGTCGATGAGAGGCGGACCACTTATCTTATTTTTACAGTAGTTTTGCAACGACCGACCACTGTGGGCGCCATGTGTGAATTGGTCAAACTCTTATAAAAGATCCATTTGATCTAAAAATCCTCATTTTTGGAGGTGTAAGCTAAGAAGTGCTCTTGCTCCATCTCTGTCTCCTTCTCTTTCGTGTGCTCACGTGTGTATGTGTGTGTATGTTTGAGAGAGAGAGAGAGAGAGAGAGAGAGAGAGAGAGAGAGAGAGCATTGTGGCAGCATCAGCTGCAGCTCCTTCTTCTTCGCAACACATGATCCTTCACGACGAAAGCATTGAGCGGTGAGTGACACATCATTGTTTCTTTGAGCTTGCTAGGACTATCTAGTTGTGTACTTACAACCTTCGAGGCTCGTACACAGTGCACAGGCAAGTTCTCAGCCTCCAACACGTGTGGCAAAGCGCACATTTTTGGCGTCATTGCGGGGACTGCCTTGCACGAAGCTTGAGGAGCACTCAGTGCTACCTCAAGAAGCCTTCACTTCTGTCACTTCTGTGTTTTTTGTTGAGTTTGTGTAGATCTGCTAAGTGGCTGCAATCCATAGGTTTAGCAGGTTTGTTAGAATTTATTAGTGTTGATATTTACAGGTTTTTTGTTAGTAGATTTGCTAAGATCTGTAATGTGCAGATGTTAGTAGATATGTTAGTTGGTGCAAATCTGTAATGTGCTCTATGAATGAGTGGTTTTGCTGTGTTAGTTAGCGTAGATAGTGAGCAGTAGAGTAGACAGTGAGAAGGCTGACTGTCTGTGAGTGTGCAGTTCTGTATTAGACAGTGTGTAAGCAAAGGTAATTACTGTTAATCAACTGTATTAGTTGTGTGTTAGTTGTAAGGAGGTTAGACAGAGCTACACAAAGCTGTGTGTGCGCGTGTGAACTCAACGCCCACACGCTACATTATCCACTGAGAAAAAGTTGTTTTGAATTTTTATATATATATAAAAAAACTCAAAATCTCTGAGACAAAAAAAATCCAAAAACAAAAAAAAAATCTCCCTGTAAAAAGGAAGGGATCGGGATCTTCCCCCGAGCCTCAGTCATTAGTCTTATGATAATATACAGACTACTTTATATATAAAGACTAGGACCTCAAGTGAAGGGAGGGCATGTGCGACAAGTTCCTCAAGTCCTCCACTATCCCGTTCACACTTACCCTTTGGACTTACTGTTCTAGCTCTCTTTCCACCAAGAAAAAGACTATTTTTAGGATTTTGAGGGCTTTACGTAACCAAATTGGGGACTGTAAAGCACAACACGTTTGTCTAGCCAAGAGCTCGTTTTGAGCTATCACACGCCATATTTTATGGCTTGGTTAGAAAAAAAGACCAAAAATAATAAAAAGTTTGGGTTGTAAACGCCCAAAAAACTAGGTCAACGAGAGGAAGGAGAGTCGTGAGGGACTTTATTAGTCGCTTGAAGCATTTGAATTCTTGATGTAATCCAAATGAGTGCTTCAATAATAACCAATTGCTCGATAGATTCATTAGGGGACTACGACATGAGGATATCTACAATGCCTAGTCATTAGAGGTATCACCATTTGGGAAGCAGCCACCACCAATGCGATCCAATTAGAGGACAACTTAATGATTCAAGGAGAAAGAGTGTTTGTTGAGCTTAAATCTACTAGCTCGCAAGCATTGGGGCATGAGCCAATGGCCATAAAGCCTATTGCTAAAGAGCCAAAGATATCTGAGATGACTTTAGAAGATCTCACCAAGGCCATTCACGAAAATCTTAGAGACAATCGTGCTCCACAAAACAATCATATGTATTCAACAAGGGAGCAACAATGGTGCTCAATTTGCTATGGCCCAAATAGTACCAGTGAATGCCCTACATTTAGAGTAAAATTCAATGGGAATTGCAATGCATGTGGGAGGTATAGTCATCAAGCCAAGGATTGCATAGTATTTAAATGTGCAATGGCCAATAGACCAACCTTAGCATGGACGAACACACCTCAAGTGCCTGCATTGATGCCGGCCCCACCTCTTGAACAAACGTCACATGGTCCCTAGGGCCCAAAATGTTGTTCAAACAACACCCTTACCAACTCCTGTGCTAGGACCGCAACTCCCACATCCGAAAATCACTTCTATGAATCAAGTGGGTTGTGAGTCATCTATTGTTGGTTTGGAAAGCTACGAGGAAGATATAGACCCTAATATGTCCTATGGGATTGATGCACTTGAAGAAAGTCCACAATATACATGGAAGACTATTGGGGACAAGTTAAACCTGTCTATCAAGTAGCTGGTCTTGCTACGCGAGGCCAAAAGATCAATTACACTGCCAAGAGGCCACCTCTTCAATGCTACAAGTGTGGGGGTCCACATCGTGTAGTCGAGTGTCCCATTAGTCTACAAAAGGATACCACACTAATGCAAACCAATCAAGCGAGCACGTCTACAACGCCTATGCTCATGTGTAATCGATGTGGCATAGATCATTTGATTGCCCAATGTCCTAATAATCCAAATGCACCAAAGATCACGCCATTGAACTTGATTGAGGTTACTGAGAAGCCAACACAAAGTACACATGTGATACCAGTAAATGTACTCACACGATCGATGCTCCCAAAAAAAAAAAAAATCTTGAAGAGAGACACGACATCAATTGCCCAATCTTAGAAGAAGAAGAGAACACAAAGGAAAAAATCACAAAAAACAGCGAAGTCAGACCCCAGTTCAAAGACCAACATAGGGACTGGTGATGACCCCGTATATATGAATGACGTTGAAGAGGATTCTGATTTAGGTGAGACCATGAGACTAAAACGACCAATAGGAAAGAAACAAACAAGAAAGATTGTCATGAGCCACAATGGTCAGGACCCAAGAAGAAAATAGAACTTACCCACACCCTACAGAGAAGATTGAGCGAGTCAAGCAATTAAGGAGTTTGGTAGAAGAGACCCAAAGGGATCTAGAGCCAGCACCTACGCAGATCCAGATTATCAACCCAGTGTTCCCTACAAGAAATCAACCTCACAAAGACCATAGACCACTAGCCATTCTTAGTGTCATCCAAGAAGAAAGTGACTTTAAGTCATGGTAAAGTGGACGTACTCCCTTCTTGTTGGAGAGAATGTTTACAGAGGAGCTACCTGACCCTATCGAAGAAATGGAGATCCCATCTTCCCCATGTCAAGGGACCGAAGCCCAAAAGATGCCATTAAATATTGCCAAATTGATGGATTTCATGGCTTCAAAAGTTAGAACCACCATCATGTTGAAACTATATGGAGACCCCGAGCTATTCTTAGCCCTTCGAGATTTCCTCAATGGAGAAATGAAGGTCATGCTACCACAATTTGCACAGATGGATGGAGCTAAAGAGGTGCCAATAGAAGAGGAACACTTAGATACACAACCCAACCTAGATGAGAACTCTGTTGTTAAAATCTCTGTAACAAGTTGGGACAATACTTTGAAGGCGATGAATCCAATGTGACCATAGCAATCAATACCAAGGGATTAACTGTGAAGGGAATCCTTTGATGGTGGCGCTGGGGTTAGCATTGTGACTAAAAATTACTGGGAAACTATGGGAAGACCTCACCTTGGGACTACAAACATAGTGGTAAAGATGGCCAATGGGACTATTGTTGCCTATTTGGATGCTAGAAGATTCGAAGATCAAGGTCTTTGGACACAAAATGAGGAATATCTTCATTGTTATGGTTTTTTCCAAGCACACTATGTCATCTGAGATGATCTTAGGACGTCCTTTCATGAGGGAAGCAAACATGGTGCATGACTGGTCTAAAAACCATGTCTACTTGCAGTTCCAAGATTCTGTCATTCGAGTTGATCTTGTAACTGGTCGAGCACATTCTCTAGGAAATAGATTTATCATAGATCTGACACCACAGCTCGCTTGACCCCATTGCAGTATTGTTACACGTGTAAAATGGACATTGATGTTGGGTAAGATTCCCCTTATATGGATGTTCTACCTGAGATGGTTGAGTATGACAATGTGGATTGGGTCCACCTAGCAGCAACCATAGACACTTGGGGAAATAGGGGGACGACTTGGGTAACACCTGAGGGGGATGAAATGCCACAACTCGTACCTTTAAATATGATAGGAGCAATGTATATAGCCTCTAATGACCTACAAGATGAAGGCTTGACTGGTATTGGAACAAGTAATATCTCACAAGACTATAGCCCACACGAATTAGAGTCAGAATTATCAATTGAATCGACTCCGAGGACAAAGAATCTGAGTTAAATCTTGGTACAAATGTGGGGACAAACCATTCAAGGCCCAATGATACCCTAGATGACAATCTATCCGGAAGGGGAGAAGACACGAGTAGCGATTCATCTAGTGACTCTTCACTAGATATCGGCCGCAATCCAAAATTAGACAAGAAGAGTAAGAGATATAAGAGGCGACGATATCGAGCAAATGTACGTGCTAGAATAAATGAAAAGAAATCTACCACAAAATGGCTTAATTATATAGGGGCATGCGATGCTCATCATAAGTTGGTAGATAACTGGGGTGAATACCTTCAAAGCATTATGTGGTGTGTAGTCCACAACCCATTGACATCGCACAACTAGAGGCTACAGAGAAGCCAAAGTTGAGCCGTACTGTAAGGAGACGACAAAATTGAGAGCTAGCTCAACAACAAAAGCAAGCGGGAGTGAAATCACAGTTCACTACACAACAAGAACCCACAGACTTACACCCTGCACCTGATCATTTCAAATCCTACACCATGGAGGAGCGTAAGGTGGTGTATGCAAAGGCCCAGAGAAAACCTATCGATGGAAGTAATGGAGTCTATGACGGTCCAACGATAGTTAAGGAAAGAGAGTTAGTAGACCTAGGAGAAGAGTCCAAACTTGTTTTCATTGCCCAAGATCTGACAGAGACTGAGGAGTATGTACTTAAAGAACTTCTCAAGGAATTCAAGGATATATTTGCTTGGACATATCATGATATGAAAGGTGTTCCACCTTTCATGGTGCAACACACAGTTGCCATGAATAGCATGGCTAAACCAATTCAACAACAACCCTACCCAATGAATCCTAAGTATGCAAAGGTTGTTCAAGAAGAGATTGAAAGCTTGTCGAATGCGGATTCATATACCCTATTGAGCACTCAAAATGGGTGTCTCCAATAGTTATTGTGCCAAAAAAGAATGGGAAACTCAACGTGTGCGTGGATCTCAAGAAGGTTAATGCCGCCACTAAGAGAGACCATTACCCCTTGCCATATTTAGAACACGTGCTTGAAAGAGTTGAAGTGAAGGAAGCTTATAGATTTTTAGATGGGTACTCTGGCTACAATCAAATCACAATTATGCTAGAGGACCAAGTCAAAACGACTTTTATAACCGAACTTGGAGTGTTCGCATTTCCTGTTATGGCTTTTGGCTTAACCAATGCCCCTGCTACCTTCCAAAGATTAATAAACACTGCTTTTAGAGAATATTGAGGGAGTTTTGCGAAGCTTTCTTAGATGACCTTTGTGTTTATTCCTCTTGGAAAGAACAATATCATGTTTACAAAAAGTGTTTAAAAAGTGCAGATTGTCTCGCATCTCCTTAAACCCTTTCAAAGGCCAATTTTGGGTTAAACATGGAGTCATTTTAGGGCATATAGTGTCCAAAAATGGGATTTCCACAGATGAGAGCAAAATTAAAGCCATTTCCAATTTGCCACCACCTACAAACTAGAAAGGAATTCAAAGGTTCATGCGCCATGTTGGTTATTATAGGTGGTTTATTTTAAACTTTGCCAAGATAGCTCGCCCTTTGTACAAGCTTCTTATTGAGTTCCACTGGACCGCAGAGTGTGACCATGCTTACGAGTCATTGAAAAAGACCTTGACTAGTGCTCCCATTCTATGAGTGCCCGATTGGAATGTAATTTTCCATGTGCATATTGATGCATCAAACTTTGCTATTGGGTGTATTCTAGCTCAACCACGAGAACATAAATTGGACTACCCCATTAGCTTTGCAAGTCGTCAATTAATGATGTTGAGAGAAACTATACTACTACAGAGAGGGAAGGTTTAGCTATGATTTATGCAGTAAAGAAATTTTGCTACTACCTTCTTGCCAACAAGTTTGTTTTCTATGTTGACCATCAAGCATTGTTGTATCTAGTAAATAAACCTTGTTTCATGGGAAGAATTACACGATGGTTGTTAATTCTTCTTGAATTTTGATTTTACCGTTTTGGTGAGACCTGGTAAAAGATATGTCATGGTGGATCATTTGTCTCGCATACCCAATGGTGAAGCTCCTACTAGAATTGATGATGAATTGCCCGATACTTTCCTGTTCCTAGTCGAGACCATGCCTGAATGGAGTGAGAAGACTGTGAAATTTCTAGTTAATGGTTTTCCATCCAGAGAGCTTCGTAAGGATATAGCTCAAAAACTGTTAAAGAATGTGAACCTTATTCTCTAATTGCAGGAACTCTCTACAAGCTAGGGAAGGACGCTTTTCTTAGACAATGTGCTCGTGAGAGGATGAGTATTTATACATACTGCAAGAAGCCCACATAGGTATAGCCGAAGGACATTTCTTAGGGAAACTAACTGCTCAAAAGGTGTTGCAATTAGGCTATTGGCGGCCTACCTTATCCAAAGATGCATCACTTTTTGCAAAAGGGTGTGATGAATTCCAACGTTACAAGATCACACAACGAAAGGATAAGATGCCCTTACATCCTATTAAAGTGACTCAACCATTTGAAAAATGGGCTTTAGACTTTGTAGGCCCAATTAGTCCGGCAGCTCGTAACACTCCCGGGGGATTCACCATGGAAAACTTACCACACCACGTAAGTGCAGGGGAGGGGTATTTTTTTTACAAGTTACATAAGCATATAAGTTAGGGGCAGGCCCCCAATAATTTATCTCTCAAGCTTAAAAATAAGGGAGGGGCGTATCATATTTAGGGGGAGGGGGACCTGACCCGGGTTCATTACTTGTAACGATTGGTCATCGGTGTGCACTAGACCTCGAATGAATTTTGGGAAAGATTTTTATCAGGTCACGCATCAAATTTTGCATCAAGCGGATTGTAGATAAGGGCTCATTTGGAGCAGGTCAAGGGTTGATTTACACCAGCTTTGGATGGGTCAGAATAAGAAACATTGAGGGTACATCTAGTTATCAATAGAAGTGGTTCCTTAGTACATTGCCAGTCACTATGCTACACACTCTTTGACTAGTTTTACTTAGTTAGATCATGTGAGACCTAAATTTTATATGTAAGATAAAGGTATCATAGTTTTCTTTCTTGATTTTTGTAAAAGCGTAGAAAGGGGGTCATATTCCCTAATATGAGTCGTATACAAGGGTTTTATCAAAGTTGTCCGCTCGCAGGTGGCGTCTCGTTTTTGTATATAGAGTGAATCCCCCGGGGTAACACTCAATCTCGATATATTATTGTTGCCACTGACTATGTAACAAAGTGGATGGAAGCCAAGGTGACATGCAAGGCTGATGCAAGGTCAACAGTCAAGTTTCTCTTTGAGAACATTATTACAAGATTTGGTTGTCCCTTTGAGATTGTGAATGACAATGGCACTCATTTTATAAATGGAGTGATAAAGGAACTCACGACAAACTTCATGATAGCCCATCATAAGTCTACACCTTATAATCCATAGGCAAATGGCCAAGCTAAGAGCACTAACAAGACCTTAATTTATATCTTGACCAAAACAGTGAAAGCTCATCGCACAGATTGGGATTTGAAGTTAACATCAGGTCTATGGGTTTATGGTACTTCTTACAAAGTGGTTATTAATTGTACACCATTCAAAATGGTATATGGCCAAGAAGCAGTTATGCCATGGGAGTTTGTTATTTCTAGTCTACGGGTAGCTTCACAAACAAGGTTGGGATGGTAACCCTTTAGTTGAGTGCTTATATATCCTTGAGAGGTTGGATGAAGAAAGACAATTGGCTATGCGAAATGCACTTGTGGAGAAAGATAGGAGAAAGAAATGTTCTAATTGTCTTGACTGTCATCTAAAGAACAAAGATATCAAGGTTGGGGATAAGGTCCTTATGTATGGAGTGAAAACGAGAAGAAAAAGTTGAAATATGTGGGAAAAGGACCATATAGAGTATGCGAAATCACCCCACAAGGCACCATTCGTGTAGAAACTCTTGATGGAGTTGAAACCAATGGATTCCTCAATGGGAGCAAATTTGAAAGATATTATGATCCTTTAAGCCAAGAGTAGCTACGCGCCATCAATCAAAAAAAGGTAGCCAAGGTACAAGCAGAATTGAAGAAGATACAAGCTCAAGATGAGGTTAAGGAGCCACAACAATGCATAAGATACCAATGAGAGGCCAACCTTGGAGTTACACATGCATTTCATGTTGAAACAGAGGATGATTAGTTGGACTCTGACACACCTCTACGATACCCTATTGAGTTAAATAGCACCTATGAGAAAGTGCTATATAACACCTTATTGGACACGGGTGCTAATTATAATCTGTTGTCAGATGGGGTGTGGTGTCAGTTAGGAAATCCATCTCTATCTAAGAATATTATCCAAGTCAACGGTGTCAACAAGAAAAAAACCTACGATTTTTGGAATCTGGCACATTTTTGTCAGTTATGACAATGGGGTTGTAGCTCAAGACTTTTTGGTCATGCATGTTGGGACTATGGAAGGCAATATAAACCTAGATGTGTGTGGATGATAGCCACCAAATGCACTATTCATTGGGGGACTGGGAGTGTCACAACGCAAAAACCAACTCTTAGCCTTGCCACTCAATCCATAGTCCTTCAAATATTGCCTCTTGAGGAAATAAAACCCAAAACATTGCATGTTTAGAAGGTTGAACCATATGTCCCTATAGCCCAACTCTCTAGAGCTTCAACTTCTGTAGTTGAAACAAAGCTTGAGACACACAAGACCCATCCTAATATCAAAAAGAAAACATACAAGTGGGTCCCTAAATCTTCTTTAGCAACCATTGTTGATGCTAAAAAACAGGAGCCTGGTAAGAGACGCCCCACTCGCTCCCAAAAAGGTAAGAAAAGTTGCATTGGATTCCTAAATGACTATTGGAAGCCCAAGGCTACTATAAAGGAAATGATCAAATCTGGGTGCCAAAACGTAAATTGTGTTCTTACCTGTCACATGACCCATGTGAGTCAAATCTTGTGGGAAGGGAAAGGTTAGAGAACACTATACACATGATCTGGAGCTAGTTTGGGTACCAAAGAAAGAACGATTTATTCCACCAAGCTCAAATACAGGGAAATCAAATGAAGCTTCTTGCTCTTCATGTAGTTCTTATACGGAAATACAAGATTCAACACAACCTCCACCTACCATTGTAAATGTCCATACAAACAAGAAATAATTTGAACCTCCCGTTGTAAGTTCACCACCTACAATAACATTGCAAATAAAATCATGGGAGAGTACCTTACTACCTTGCAACTAGATGAACTACCAAGGGGGGCTGAAAACTATTGGTCAAAGTCTTCACCCATAACAACTTGGAACAATTGGTTTCAAAAGGTGACAACATCATTCCAAAAGGTATGATTTACCCAAGGAAGGGGGGAGTGTTTTCTGACATTCATCATTCACTTGCTCTTCTTTGAACCTTCCTCCCTGACCTCTCAATCTTCCAATCTTAGGGGAATGTATATATATAACCCTATACTCAAGAAAACAAAAATTAAAAAAGTAAAAGAGCAAGAGCCACCAAACAAAAAGATGGAAACCTACAAGTTCTAGTACATGATCCAAGATCATAAAAACACACTATGCACAAGGACACGACCTTTTGACATGACCCTTATAATATTTGCACACTAATCATCTATCTGTGTGTACAGATATGTCTAGTATGCTAGAGTCATCCACTCCTACCTTGGGTGAGAGGTAGGAGTGTCTTTACTTTTCACAAGTGTCTCACATAGTCTACTCGGTGCTTGCATGTGAATGGGATTTGGTAGATACACTAGTGTGCGAGAGGAATTTTGAGGAATTAGAATGGGTGATACGTCTCTTGACCACGACTGATGCATACTTATCGTAGAGAATGTCTCTCCGATTGCACAAGCTTACCCTCTTGAGCCAAGATGACTATAGATGCCTAGTGATGTTCTTAGTAAACATTTGTGCCTCTAATGATGAGTAAGAGTTACATGATTATACGGATGGCACATATGGTTTCACGGATGATGACTTTTTTTTCCTTGATAATGACGAGGATAGGGGTTTAGACCTAGGGCTACCCGCCCATCTATTCAATATCATGTTCCCTTGACTCTCTAGGGAATGCAAATAATTAGGTTAGGATTCCTTATGTTGTTTGATTGTGTTCAATAAAGGTTAGTGCCTCTTCCTACTGATGTGCCTCCTAGAGGTATTCCTTGTGTTTTCTAGTGTGTACAGGAACACGTTGCCATTGTTAAGATTTTGAACTTCGTGAGATCTTCCTCTCATTCACTCTTTGAATCGAGTGTGATCATCAACATGAACATGTGTTTCTTGTCCATTAGCATTGCCTCTTGTCTTCTTTTTAGCATCACTATTTGTCTACTTTAAATGTGATTGGTAGCACAATATTCATCACACTTGCTTGGATTAAACATTAAATTCTATATAATTTTTTGTTATAATCCCTTATCTAGGTTTAAGAATCAAGCAGTCTGACTAAGCTAGTTTGACCAAGTTAGGAGTTAGAGATCTTCTCTTAATACCATGGGGAATGCCTTCCTACTGATCAATGGTTACTTTAGGTTCTTAATCCGATTTAGGTAGCATTGTGTGCAATGTACTAGGGCTTTCTAGTGGGTTTAGTCCCTATTGATCTTTAGCTTAAGTATTATAAAGGGAGTTTACTAGTGGATGAGCCTGGGGACAATGTCATATGATGCCCCAAAGTTCAAAATTGAAATGCTGAAAATGCACAAGCAAAAAAATCAAAAGTGTCATAATGTAAAATCTTAAGCTGGAAGAGAAATCCAAGCTTGCTTTGGTACTTCACTCACATGTATTGCCTATGGTACTAGAGCCCTAGAGGTTCCTAGTGTGGACGCTTTTCCTTGAAAAGCAAAAATCCCAAGGCATACAAAATAAGCACACACATCAAAATTGAATCAATGTGAAAAAACTTTGGGGGGTCAAAGAAAAGGGAATAAGTCAGGCGATGATTTCATGAGCAATTTCTTTTATCGTAGCTTAACTACAAGGTCTTCTAGGTATAGCCTCTAGTCAGTCCTCGGACATGAAATACTTTGCTCTCGCAATTACAATACTTAATTGACCAAAGAGAGTTCGGAAGCTTATCCATGGTATTAATAATTGACCTCTAGTGCCTTTCAATCGTTAAATTAATGAACCCAGACTTGTTTAGTTTTTGAGCTTTACAACTTATGCATTTGATTATATTACAGTTTAATGTTTATTGCTGACAAATTGTTTAATATTCTGTTACCAATCAATTTGTGTGCCTACAACTGCATATACTTTTTAATTGTATATGAGAATGCAATTACTGTGCCAATTTTGGTTGATTTTGCAGTGATTGAAGAAGGCTAAGGACATTCAATCTCAGATGCTCTTCCACCTCGACGAACGGGCTTCATCTCAATAGCTTCCGAGGATGGAATCTACATCAGGAAGGGGGGCATGTTAACCCTCACGGACACCCTATCACCTTCAACGGTCGCTTTATTATTTATTTGATTGAGTCATGGACCGGGCTTGTCGGTCCAATAGGTGTGTAGGTGATCGTCGATGAGAGGTGCACCACTTATTTTATTTTACAGTAGTTTTGCAATGATCGGTCACTGTGGGCATCCATGTGTGAATGGGTCAAACTCTTATAAAAGGTCCATTTGACCTAAAAATCCTCATTCTTAGAGGTGTAAGCTAAGAAGTGCTCTTGCACCATCTTTGTCTCCTTCTCCTTTGTGTGCTCATGTGTGTGTCTGTGTGTGTTCTTGAGAGAGAGAGAGAGAGAGAGAGAGAGAGAGAGAGAGAGATGAAGCAAGTTGTGGTGTTGTTGTCCGCAAGAGTTCTGAGTATATTGGGCTTTACTACTCACTAATCTACATGGAGATTGTGGAAGAGGCATTATCTTCACAGGTTTTTGTTTAAAAATTGATTTTTTACGAATTTTTTTCTTGATTTTTTCTTACTATGGCAAAACACTATGATAGTTTTTTTTGTCTTAAAAGAAGGGGAAAGTAATGCTTGACTACTTTGATACTAGAACTTGACTTAATGCAATAAATTTGGTGTACAATTATGACTGGTTTTGGAAGCATACAGAGTTTGGATCTTTTGATTAAGTTGTTTATATGGGAAAGGAGTATATACCTTTGTTTTGTTGGAATCTTATTGCATCATACTATTCTTAGCCTTAATAAGTTTTGCCTTGATTTGTTTTGTTCAAGAAAAACTCCAAATGATGGATGGGATGTTTTTTTTAGCATTGGATGTGTTTCTGTCTTTGAGATTGAGCTTAGTTTTGGAGTTTTTGCAATGAGATATAGAATGCCTTCTTGAATGGTGAGTTGCAAGAGGAAGTGTATATGGATCAGCCACCTGGTTATGTCGACCCAGGTTACCCAGATTATGTATGCAGACTTCTCAAAGCTTTGTATGGTTTGAAGCAGGGCTCTAGAGCATGGTATGACAGGATTGCCAAGTATCTTGTCAGTATTGGTTTTAGGAGAGCTCATGCTGATCATTCACTCTATGTACGTGAGAGTGATGTGGGGATTGTGGTCATTACCATATATGTAGATGACCTTATTATTGTTGGTGACAATGCTATGGAGATTGACCATATGAAGGGTCTTCTCAAACAGGAGTTTGAAATGAAAGATTTAGGCGAGTTGCGCTACTTTCTTGGCATTGAAGTGATCAGGACTCCAGAGGGTGTATGGCTATCACAGAGACAGTATGCTTTGGACATGTTGTCAAAGTATGGTATGGCTGATTGTAAGCCAATTTCTATTCCCTTGGATGTGAATGCAAAGCTGAGTGCAGAGAAGGGTGATGTTGTTGAGGATGTCAACATGTACAGGAAGATTGTGGGTAGTCTAATCTACTTGACTATCACAAGGCCAGACTTGAGCTACACAGTAGGCTTGGAGAGTCAGTTCATGCAACTTCCGAGGAAGCCACATTTGGATGGAGTACGACGCACACTTAGGTATGTGCAAGGTACTCTTTACTACGCATTGTTCTATGCAGCAGATGCACCATTAGCATTGTATGGGTATACAGATGCAGATTGGGCAGGTAGCATTGTTGATAGGAGATCTACGAGTGGCTTCATGTTCTCTTTTGGGAGTGCTGCTGTTACTTGGAGCAGCAAGAAGCAGCCTACGGTTGCTTTATCGAGCACAGAGGCCGAGTACAGAGGTGCAGCAGTTGCGGTGTGCGAGGTAGCTTGGCTACGCACATTACTTGAGGACTTGGAAGTGCAGGTGGACCAGCAGATTTTCATCCATTGTGACAACCTCAGCAGCATGCAGTTGGCTAGGAACCCAGTGTTCCATGCTAGGACCAAACACATAGAGGTCCATTACCACTACGTTCGAGAGCGAGTGTTGGCGGGCGACATCGACTTGGTCTACGTCAGCACAGAGGAGCAGATAGCGGATATCTTTACCAAGGCCCTCGGAGCTGAGAAGCTTCGACGTTTTCGGACTATGCTTGGACTCTGCGACATGCAGAGCTCGAGGGGGAGTGTTGAGATGTCGAGCTCTACACCTTGAGCTGGCATCCACTACGGGTCTTGGCCGCTTACGGCATTTACTCACTGGCGCGTTAGGTGACCGACACGGAGGATCTCTGCCAGTGATTCTACAGCTGGACTACACTTATAGTGCCAGCCTAGTACGCTTCTAGCGAGTTCACACTTAGTGACCGCATGTACATATGTGCTACTTTTTCAGCTTTAGCACTTAGTCATTTTGTCCTCTCTTTTCTGTGAAGAAGAAGAAGAAGCTTTCCATCTCTGTGTGCTTTTGTGCTTGTCTTGTGTAGCTCTCTTGCATCCTCATTCTTTACAAAATATTCTTAATATAATGACATAGAGTGAAAAAGTGGTGAATCTTGAGATAAAACCACTCATGCTACTAGCGATAATAGCTTGGACAAGTGGTGGACCTTGAACGTAAACCCCCCATGTTTCAATAGACTTAGCTTCGACAAATGGTGGAGCATCGTTCTCTCCATGTTTCAATGGAGCTTAGCTTCGACAAGTGGTCGACCTTTGTTTCTCTCTATGTTTCAATAGAGTTAGCTTGGTTAAGTGGTGGAACTTGGAACCAAACCCCCATGTAAAACCTATCATGGTCACTCCAAGTGGGAAGAAAGAATAACCTTTAAGATGTAGCCTTATAGGTTGGACAAGTGGTGGCCCTTAACACCCACATATTCTTAATAAAAGTGGTGAATCTTGAGAGCAAACCACTCAGGCTACTAGCAATAATAGCTTAGACAAGTGGTGGACGTTGAATGTAAACCCCTCATCTATGAAATATCGTGGGTTTAATGTTTTTAGATGGAGCGTAGCATCTTGGAGACATGGTGCAGCTTGCTTCTCGTCATGTTTCAATGGAGCCTATCTTGGACAAATGGTGGAGCATCCTTCTCTCCATGTTTCAATGGACCCTAGCTTGGACAAGTGGTGGACCTTTGTTTCTCTTTATGTTTCAATAGAGTTAGCTTGGACAAGTGGTGGACCTTGGAACCAAACCCCCATGTAAAACCTATCATGGTCACTCCAAGTGGTAAGAAAGAATAATGTTTAAGATGTAGCCTTATTGGTTGGACAAGTGGTGGACCTTAGCACCCACATATTCTTAATAAAAGTGGTGAATCTTGAGACCAAACCACTTAGGCTACTAGCAATAATAGGTTGGACAAGTGGTGGACCTTGAATGTAAACCACCCATCTATGAAATATGGTGGGTTTAAGGTATTTAGATGGAGTCTAGCATCTTGGAGACATGGTGCAGCTTGCTTCTCTTCATGTTTCAATGGAGCCTATCTTGGACAAATGGTGGAGCACCCTTCTCTCCATGTTTCAATGGACCCTAGCTTGGACAAGTGGTGGACCTTTGCTTCTCTCTCTGTTTCAATAGAGTTAGCTTGGACAAGTGGTGGAGCTTGGAACCAAACCCCCATGTAAAACCTATCATGGTTACTCCAAGTGGTAAGAAAGAATAACCTTTAAGATATAGACTTATAGGTTGGACAAGTGGTGGACCTTAACACCCACATATTCTTAATATAATGACATAGAGTAGAAAAGTGGTGAATCTGCAGACAAATCCACTCATGCTACTAGCGATAATAGCTTGGACAAGTATCGGCCCTTGAATGTAAACCGCCCATGTACAAAATATCGTGGGTTTAAGGTATTTCGATGAAGCCTAGCATCTTGGAGACATGGTGCAGCTTGCTTCTCTTCATTTTTCGATGGAGCCTATCTTGGACAAATGGTGGAGCATCCTTCTCTCCATGTTTCAATGGATCCTAGCTTGGACAAGTGGTGGACCTTTGCTTCTCTCTATGATTCAATAGAGTTTGCTTGGACAAGTGGTGGACGTTGGAACTCAAACCCCCATGTAAAACCTATCATGGTCACTCCAAGTGGTGAGAAAGAATAACGTTTAAAATATAGGCTTATAGGTTGGACAAGTGGTGGACCTTAACACCCAAATATTCTTAATATAATGACATAGAGTGAAAAAGTGGTGAATCTTGAGACAAAACCACTCATGCTACTAGCGATAATAGCTTGGACAAGTGGTCGAACTTGAACGTAAACCCCCCATGTTTCAATAGACTTAGCTTCGACAAATGGTGGAGCATCGTTCTCTCCATCTTTCAATGGAGCCTAGCTTGGACAAGTAGTGGACCTTTTTTTCTCTCTAGGTTTCAATAGAGTTAGCTTGGACAAGTGGTGGACCTTGGAACCAAACCCCCATGTAAAACCTATCATGTTCACTCCAAGTGGTGAGAAAGAATAACCTTAATGATATATCCTTATAGGTTGGACAAGTGGTGGACCTTAACACCCAGATATTCTTAATATAATGGCATAGAGTGGAAAAGTGGTGAGTCTTGAGAGCAAACTACTCATGCTACTAGCGATAATAGGTTGGACAAGTGGTGGACCTTGAATGTAAACCCCCCATCTACGAAATATCGTGGGTTTAAGGTATTTAGATGGAGCCTAGCATCTTGGAGACATGGTGCACCTTGCTTGTCTTCATGTTTCAATGAAGCCTATCTTGGACAAATGATGGAGCATCCTTTTCTCCATGTTTCAATGGACCCTAGCTTGCACAAGTGGTGGACCTTTGCTTCTCTCTATGTTTCAATAGAGTTAGCTTGGACAAGTGGTGGACCTTGGAACCAAACCCCAATGTAAAACCTATCATGGTCACTCCAAGTCGTGAGAAAGAATAACCTTTAAGATATAGCCTTATAGGTTGGACAAGTGGTGGACCTTAACACCCAGATATCCTTAATATAATGACATAGAGTGATAAAGTGGTGAATCTTGAGACAAAACCACTCATGCTACTAGCGGTAATAGCTTGGACAAGTGGTGGACATTGAACGTAAACCCCCCATGTTTTAATAGAGTTATCTTCGAGAAATGATGGAGCATCCTTCTCTCCATGTTTCAATGGAGCCTAGCTTAGACAAGTGGTGGACCTTTGCTTCTCTCTATAATTATATAGAGTTAGCTTAAACAAGTGGTGGAACTTGAAACCAAGCCCCCATGTAAAACCTATCATGGTCACTCCAAGTGGTAAGAAAGAATAACCTTTAAGATGTAGCCTTATAGGTTGTACAAGTGGTGGACCTTAACACCCACATATTCTTAATATAATGACATAGAGTGGAAAAGTGGTGAATCTTGAGACCAAACCACTCAGGCTACTACCAATAGTAGCTTGGACAAGTGTTGGACCTTGAATGTAAACCCCTCATCTACGACATATCATGGGTTTAATGTTTTTAGATGGAGCCTAGCATCTTGGAGACATGGTGCAGCTTGCTTCTCGTCATGTTTCAATGGAGCCTATCCTGGACAAATGGTGGAGCATCCTTCTCTCCATGTTTCAATGGAGCATAGCTTGGATAAGTGGTGGACCTTTGCTTCTCTCTCTGTTTCAATAGAGTTAGTTTGGACAAGTGGTGGAGCTTGGAACAAAACCCCCATATAAAACCTATCATGGTCACTCCAAGTGGTAAGAAAGAATAACCTTTAAGATATAGACTTATAGGTTGGACAAGTGGTGGACCTTGAATGTAAACCCCCCATCTATGAAATATGGTGGGTTTAAGGTATTTAGATGGAGTCTAGCATCTTGGAGACATGGTGCAACTTGCTTCTCTTCATGTTTCAATGGAGCCTATCTGGGACAAATGGTGGAGCACCCTTCTCTCCATGTTTCAATGGACCCTAGCTTGGACAAGTGGTGGACCTTTGCTTCTCTCTCTGTTTCAATAGAGTTAGCTTGGACAAGTGGTGGAACTTGGAACCAAGCCCCCATGTAAAACCTATCATGGTTACTCCAAGTGGTAAGAAAGAATAACCTTTAAGATATAGACTTATAGGTTGGACAAGTGGTGGACCTTAACACCCACATATTCTTAATATAATGACATAGAGTGGAAAATTGGTGAATCTTGAGACAATCCCACTCATGCTACTAGCGATAATAGCTTGGACAAGTATCGGCCCTTGAATGTAAACCGCCCATGTACAAAATATCCTGGGTTTAAGGTATTTCGATGAAGCCTAGCATCTTGGAGACATGGTGCAGCTTGCTTCTCTTCATTTTTCGATGGAGCCTATCTTGAACAAATGGTGGAGCATCCTTCTCTCCATGTTTCAATGGACCTTAGCTTGGACAAGTGGTGGACCTTTGCTTCTCTCTATGATTCAATAGAGTTTGCTTGGACAAGTGGTGGACCTTGGAACTCAAACCCCCATGTAAAACCTATCATTGTCACTCCAAGTGGTCAAAAAGAATAACCTTCAAAATATAGGCTTATAGGTTGGACAAGTGGTGGACCTTAACACCCAAATATTCTTAATATAATGACCTAGAGTGAAAAAGTGGTGAATCCTGAGACAAAACCACTCATGCCACTAGCAATAATAGCTTGGACAAGTGGTGGAACTTGAACGTAAACCCCCCATGTTTCAATAGACTTAGCTTCGACAAATGGTGGAGCATCGTTCTCTCCATCTTTCAATGGACCCTAGCTTGGACAAGTAGTGGACCTTTGTTTATCTCTAGGTTTCAATAGAGTTAGCTTGGACAAGTGGTGGACCTTGGAACCAAACCCCAATGTAAAACCTATCATGGTCACTCCAAGTCGTGAGAAAGAATAACCTTTAAGATATAGCCTTATAGGCTGGACAAGTGGTGGACCTTAACACCCAGATATCCTTAATATAATGACATAGAGTGATAAAGTGGTGAATCATGAGACAAAACCACTCATGCTACTAGCGGTAATAGCTTGGACAAGTGGTGGACCTAGAACGTAAACCCCCCATGTTTCGATAGAGTTAGCTTCGAGAAATGATGGAGCATCCTTCTCTCCATGTTTCAATGGAGCCTAGCTTAGACAAGTGGTGGACCTTTGCTTCTCTCTATAATTCAATAGAGTTAGCTTGGACAAGTGGTGGAACTTGAAACCAAACCCCCATGTAAAACCTATCATGGTCACTCCAAGTGGTAAGAAAGAATAACCTTTAAGATGTAGCCTTATAGGTTGTACAAGTGGTGGACCTTAACACCCACATATTCTTAATATAATGACATAGAGTGGAAAAGTGGTGAATCTTGAGACCAAACCACTTAGGCTACTACCAATAATAGCTTGGACAAGTGTTGGACCTTGAATGTAAAACCCTCATCTACGACATATCATGGGTTTAATGTTTTTCGATGGAGCCTATCATCTTTGAGACATGGTGTAGCTTGCTTCTCGTCATGTTTCAATGGAGCCTATCCTGGACAAATGGTGGATCATCCTTCTCTCCATGTTTCAATGGAACCTAGCTTGGACAAGTGGTGGACCTTTGCATCTCTCTCTGTTTCAATAGAGTTAGCTTGGACAAGTGGTGGAGCTTGGAACCAAACCCCCATATAAAACCTATCATGGTCACTCCAAGTGGTAAGAAAGAATAACCTTTAAGATATAGACTTATAGGTTGGACAAGTGGTGGACCTTTAATGTAAACCCCCCATCTACGAAATATGGTGGGTTTAAGGTATTTAGATGGATCCTAGCATCTTGGAGACATGGTGCACATTGCTTCTCTTCATGTTTCAATGGAGCCTATCTTGGACAAATGGTGGAGCATCCTTCTCTCCATGTTTCAATGGACCCTAGATTGGACAAGTGGTGGACCTTTGCTTCTCTCTCTCTTTCAATAGAGTTAGCTTGGACAAGTGGTGGAGCATGGAACCAAACCCCCATGTAAAACCTATCATGGTTACTCCAAGTGGTAAGAAAGAATAACCTTTCAGATATAGACTTATAGGTTGGACAAGTGGTGGACCTTAACACCCACATATTCTTAATATAATGACATAGAGTGGAAAAGTGGTGAATCTTGAGACAAAGCCACTCATGCTACTAGCGATAATAGCTTGGACAAGTATCGGCCCTTGAATGTAAACCGCCCATGTACAAAATATCCTGGGTTTAAGGTATTTCGATGAAGCCTAGCATCTTGGAGACATGGTGCAGCTTGCTTCTCTTCATTTTTCGATGGAGCCTATCTTGAACAAATGGTGGAGGATCCTTCTCTCTATGTTTCAATGGACCATAGGTTGGACAAGTGGTGGACCTTTGCTTCTCTCTATGATTGAATAGAGTTTTCTTGGACAAGTGGTGGACCTTGGAACTCAAACCCCCATGTAAAACCTATCATAGTCACTCCAAGTGGTGAGAAAGAATAACCTTTAAGATATAGCCTTATAGGTTGGACAAGTGGTGGACCTTAAAACCCAAATATTCTTAATATAATGACATAGAGTGAAAAAGTGGTGAATCTTGAGACAAAACCACTCATGCTACTAGCGATAATAGCTTGGAAAAGTGGTGGAACTTGAACGTAAACCCCCCATGTTTCAATAGACTTAGCTTCGACAAATGGTGGAGCATCGTTCTCTCCATCTTTCAATGGAGCCTAGCTTGGACAAGTAGTGGACCTTTGTTTCTCTCTAGGTTTCAATAGAGTTAGCTTGGACAAATGGTGGACCTTGGAACCAAACCCCCATGTAAAAATTAATGATATATCCTTATAGGTTGGACAAGTGGTGGACCTTAACACCCAGATATTCTTAATATAATGGCATAGAGTGGAAAAGTGGTGAATCTTGAGAGCAAACTACTCATGCTACTAGCGATAATAGGTTGGACAAGTGGTGGACCTTGAATGTAAACCCCCCATCTACAAAATATCGTGGGTTTAAGGTATTTAAATGGAGCCTAGCATCTTGGAGACATGGTGCACACTTCTTCTCTTCATGTTTCAGTGGAGCCTATCTTGGACAAATGGTGGAGCATCCTTCTCTCCATGTTTCAATGGACCCTAGGTTGCACAAGTGGTGGACCTTTGCTTCTCTCTATGTTTCAATAGAGTTAGCTTGGACAAGTGGTGGACCTTGGAACCAAACCCCAATGTAAAACCTATCATGGTCACTCCAAGTCGTGAGAAAGAATAACCTTTAAGATATAGCCTTATAGGCTGGACAAGTGGTGGACCTTAACACCCAGATATCCTTAATATAATGACATAGAGTGATAAAGTGGTGAATCTTGAGACAAAATCACTCATGCTACTAGCGGTAATAGCTTGGACAAGTCGTGGACCTAGAACGTAAACCCCCCATGTTTCAATAGAGTTAGCTTCGAGAAATGATGGAGCATCCTTCTCTCCATGTTTCTAAGGAGCCTAGCATAGACAAGTGGTGGACCTATGCTTCTCTCTATAATTCAATAGAGTTAGCTTGGACAAGTGGTGGAACTTGAAACCAAACCCCCATGTAAAACCTATCATGGTCACTCCAAGTGGTAAGAAAGAATAACCTTTAAGATGTAGCCTTATAGGTTGTACAAGTGGTGGACCTTAACACCCACATATTCTTAATATAATGACATAGAGTGGAAAAGTGGTGAATCTTGAGACCAAACCACTTAGGCTACTACCAATAATAGCTTGGACAAGTGTTGGACCTTGAATGTAAACCCCTCATCTACGACATATCGTGGGTTTAATGTTTTTCGTTGGAGCCTAGCATCTTGGAGACATGGTGCAGCTTGCTTCTCGTCATGTTTTAATGGAGCCTATGTTGGACAAATGGTGGAGCATCCTTGTCTCCATGTTTCAATGGAGCCTAGCTTGGACAAGTGGTGGACCTTTGCTCCTCTCTCTGTTTCAACATAGTTAGCTTGGACAAGTGGTGGAGCTTGGAACCAAACCCCCATATAAAACCTATCATGGTCACTCCAAGTGGTAAGAAAGAATAACCTTTAAGATATAGACTTATAGGTTGGACAAGTGGTGGACCTTAACACCCACATATTCTTAATATAATGACATAGAGTGGAAAAGTGGTGAATCTTGAGACAAAACCACTTATGCTACTAGTGATAATAGCTTGGACAAGTGGTGGCCCTTGAATGTAAACCCCCCATGTACAAAATATCGTGGGTTTAAGGTATTTCGATGAAGCCTAGCATCTTGGAGACATGGTGCAGCTTGCTTCTCTTCATGTTTCGATGGAGCCTATCTTCCACCAATGGGAGATCATCCTTCTCTAAATGTCTCAATGGAGCCTAGCTTGGACAAGTGGTGGACCTTGGAACAAAACCCCCATGTAAAACATATCATGGTCATTCCAAGTGGTGAGAAATAATACCCTTTAAGATGTAGCCTTATAGCTTGGACAAGTGGTCGACCTTAAAACCTAGATCTTCTTAATATAACGACATAGAGTGGAAAAGTGGTGAATCTTGAGACCAAACCACTCATGCTACTAAGGATAATAGGTTGGACAAGTGGTGGACCTTGAATGTATACCCCCCATGTACGAAATATTATGGGTTTAAGGTATTTCAATGGAGCTTAGCATCTTGGAGACATGGTGCAACTTGCTTCTCTTCATGTTTCAATGGAGCCTATCTTTGACAAATGGTGGAGCATCCTTCTCTCCATGTTTCTATGGAGCCTAGCTTGGACAAGTGGTGGACCTTTGCTTCTCTCTATGTTTCAATAGATTTAGCTTGGACAAGTGGTGGGCCTTGTAACCAAACTCCCATGTAAAACCTATCATGGTAACTCCAAGTAGTGAGAAAGAATAAAGTTTAAGATATAGCCTTATAGGTTGGACAAGTGGTGGATCTTAGCACCCAGATATTCTTAATATAATGACATAGAGTGGAAAAATGGTGAATCTTGAGACCAAACCACTCATGCTACTAGAGATAATATGTTGGACAAGTGTTGGACCTTGAATGTAAACCCCCCATTTATGAAATATCATGGGTTTAAGGTATTTCAATGGAGATTAGCATCTTGGAGACATGGTGTAGCTTGCTTCTCTTCATGTTTCAATGGAGCGTATCTTGGACAAATGGTGGAGCATTCTTCTCTCCATGTTTCAATGGACCCTAGCTTGGACAATTGGTGGACCTTGGCTTCTCTCTATGTTTCAATAGAGTTATCTTGGACAAGTGGTGGACCTTGGAACCAAACCCCCATGTAAAACCTATCATGGTCACTCCAAGTGGTGAGAAAGAATAACCCTTAAGATATAGCCTTATAGGTTGGACAAGTGGTGGACCTTAACAGCCAGATATTCTTAATATAATGACATAGAGTGAAAAAGTGGTGAATCTTGAGACCAAACCACTCATGCTACTAGCGTTAATAGGTTGGACAAGTGGTGGACCTTGAATGTAAACCCCCCACGTTTCAATAGAGTTAGCTTCGACAAATGATAGAGCATCCTTCTCTCCATGTTTCAATGGAGCCTAGCTTTGACAAGTGGTGGACCTTTGTTTCTCTCTATGTTTCAATAGAGTTAGCTTGGACAAGTGGTGGACCTTGGAACCAAACCCCCATGTAAAACATATCATGGACATTTCAAGTGGTGAGAAATAATACCCTTTAAGATATACCCTTATAGGTTGGACAAGTGGTCGACCTTAACACACAGATCTTCTTAACGTAATGACATAGAGTGGAAAAGTGGTGAATCTTGAGACCAAACCACTCATGCTACTAGAGATAATAGGTTGGACAAGTGGTGGACCTTGAATGTAAACTCCCCATGTACAAAATATCGTGGGTGTAAGGTATTTCAATGGATCTTAGCATCTTGGAGACATGGTGCAGCTTGCTTCTCTTCATGTTTCAATGGAGCCTATCTTGGACAAATGGTGGATCATCCTTCTCTCCATGTTTCAATGGACCCTAGCTTGGACAAGTGGTGGACCTTTGCTTCTCTCTATGTTTCAATAGAGTTATCTTGAACAAGTGGTGGACCTTGGAACCAAACCCCCATGTAAAACCTATCATGGTCATTCCAAGTGGTCATAAAGAATACCCTTTAAGATATAGCCTTATAGGTTGGACAAGTGGTGGACCTTAACACCCAGATCTTCTTAATATAATGACATAGAGTGGAAAAGTGGTGAATCTTGAGACCAAACCACTCATGCTACTAGTGATAATAGGTTGGAGAAGTGGTGGACCTTGAATGTAAACCCCCCATGTAGGAAATATCATGGGTTTAAGATATTTCAATGGAGCCTAGCATTTTGGAGACATGGTGCAGCTTGCTTCTCTTCATGTTTCAATCGAACCTGGCTTGGAAAAATGGTGGAGCATCCTTCTCTCCATGTTTCAATGGAGCCTAGCTTGGACAAGTGGTGGACCTTTGATTCTCTCTATGTTTCAATAGAGTTAGCTTGGACAAGTGGTGGACCTTGGAACCAGACCCCTATGTAAAACCTATCATGTGCATTCCAAGTGGTGGTAAATAATACCATTTTAGATATAGCCTTATAGGTTGGACAAGTGGTGGACCTTAACACCCAGATCTTCTTAATATAATGACATAGAGTGGAAAAGTGGTGAATCTTGAGACCAAACCACTCATGCTACTAGGGAGAATAGGTTGGACAAGTGGTGGACCTTGAATTTAAACCCCACATATACAAAATATCGTGGGTTTAAGGTATTTCAATGGAGCCTAGCATCTCGAAGACATGGTGCATATTGCTTCTCTTCATGTTTCAATGGAGCTTATTTTGTACAAATGGTGGAGCATCCTTCTCTCCATGTTTCAATGGACCCTAGATTGGACAAGTGGTGGACCTTTGCTTCTCTCTATGTTTCAATATAGTTAGCCTATATTAGACAATTAGTAGACCTCGAATCTCTCCATGTTGTCTAGAGCTGAGCTTGGACAAGTGGTGGACCTTACTTCTCTCTTCCCTTAGTTTACTAGCTTAAAAGATTACTATGTATACTTGCTTAGATCTAACTTGAACAAGTGGTGGACCTTGTATTCACACAAACTTAATTCATTACAAAAAAGTATATGCTAAAATAACATTTGGTTTTTTTTGTTTCAGGAAAGATGGCTCCAAAAAAACAGGTTGCAAGGGTTGCTGTCTCAGTTGACTATACTTGCAATGATGTTAGGAAATGGTATTTGGACATACATGGTATAGAGGGTGCACAATTTCATAAGGTGCATCTATTTATTGCCAAAAAGGAGAATGACAGCTTGTTTGAAGATGTTGGACAAGTTGTGGAAGCATCTGTCTCTGTAGTTGATAGTCATCCGGAGGTGGAATGCATTGACATTCTAGTTCCAATGAATCTAGAATTTCAACTATCTCCAGGAGCATATGCATTGGAGCGCATGTCTAGAAACACCTTACATGGATCCTAATCTCAAGAGGTGTGGTAGACCTTCAAACCAAGATCATATAGCTTGGACATGTGGTGGACCTTGCATGGAGACTAGTTTAGACAAGTGTGGTACACCTTGTAACCAACACCCATTTGTTATATTAGCTTGGACAAGTGGTGGACCTTACTTTTATGTTTCAATGGAGCATATTTTGGACAGGTGGTAGACCTTTTTTCTCTCCATGCTTCAATGGAGAGAAACTTTAGCTTGGACAAGTGGTGGACCTTGCTTTTATGTTTTAAAGGAGCATATTTCGGACAAGTGGTAGACATTGTTTCTCTCCATGGTTCAATGGAACCCACCTTAGACAAGTGAAGTACCTTGAAACCAAACCCCCATAATACAACCTACTAAATAGGTTGGAAAATTGGTGGTATATGAAACCATCCATGATAGAGCATAGTATAGGTGAAAACGTAGTGGTCCTTATATCAATTACCCATGCATAGCTTGGACAAGTGGTGGACCTTGATTCTCTCTATGTTTCAATGGATCCTATCTTGGACTAGAGATATATCTTACTTAGTTCCATGCTTCAATGGATTGTAGCTTGGATAAGGAGTGGAACTTCAAACAAAACTCCACAGCATAGCATATATTAACAATTCATGGGTTTTATAGAGATTGTCTTGCCTATTTTGGAGAGTTGGTACACCTTTATTCTCCATTCTTCAATGGATCTGAGGTTGGACAAGCGGAGCTGGAGAAGTGGTCAACCTTAAAATGAAACCTCCCATGCTACAACCCATCATAGATCGTATATGTAGTGGACCTTGAAACTCTTTTATGTCCCTAGCTTAGAGAAGCATTGCACTCTTGATTATCTCCATACATGAAGGCAAGGTTGGACAAGTGGTGGACCTTCAAACCAGAATCTCTATGCAATAATAGGCAAGTGGTGGAGCTTGTTTTCTCCATGTTCCAATGGAGCCTAGCTTAGACAAACAATGGAGCTTGCTTCTCTCCTCCATGTTTCAATGGATCCTAGCTTAGAAAAGTGGTGGAGCTTTGCTTCTCTCCATGTTCCAATGGACCATAGCTTAGACAAGTGGTAGACCTTGAAAAACCCCCCGTATACAACATATTAGGGGTTTTCATGTTTCAATGGCTCCTAGCTTGGACAAATGGTAGAGCTTGCTTCTCTTTATGTTTCAATGGATCCAATCTTAGCCAAGTGGTGGACCTTGAAACAAGAATCCCCCCCCCCCATGTACAACGTATTATGGGTTTTGAAAGCACTGGGAGAAAATAATAGCTTTGATAAGTGGTGGACCTTGCTTCTCTCCATGCTTCAATGGAGCCGAGGTTGGACACATGTTGGAGAGAAGATGGTTGCCCATGAAATAAGACCATGCATGCTATAATCAATCATATGTTGTACACATGGTGGACCTTGCAATTGTTTTATATGCCTAACTTGGACAAGTGGAGGACCCTTGATTACCTCCAGATATCAACAACAAGCCAAGTTTGGACAAGTGTAGTACCACCAAACCAGAATCTATATGCTACAATAGAGTATAGGTAGGACACGCAGTGAACCTTGATATCAAACCATCCATGCTACTAGAGATGATAGGTTTCACATGTGGTGGAACCTTGTATCAATGTTCTATGTGTAGTTTTTGACTAGTGATAGACCTTGAAACTAATCCCTCTAGGCTACAAGAAAAAAGAGATGGATGAGGAGGCTAGACTACTTTTGTTGCATCAATGCATCCCATGTTACCACATATACTATAGGGTTCTTGGATAAGTGTTGGATCTTGTGTCAATGCTCCATGTCTAGCTTGGACAAGTGGTGGACCTTGGTTCTCTCTATGCTTCAAATGGGCAATAGATTGGAGACACAGTGGCCTTTTTTTTCCAATGATTTTATTTTTTGGAAACCTTGGAGGCACCATGTAAGAGGCACTCTAAGTCTTCCATACAATGGACCTATTGGACTATAAAATAATGATATCTTTCTTTGATATTGTCATTATTTTATGCATAATATTTTCTTCTTTTTGCAGACACAAAGGAGTTAAGTGATATAAAAACTAGATGTATTTCACACTATGATTGGCATGAAGATCCTTTTGGGACACCAACTTTTCCTATTCCCAAAGATGTAATTTTCCATATTAACGGTGTGGATTTTGAAGTGCGACTTTCATGTATTGAAGGAGCTGGTTATGGGCTATTTGTGCATACTACCCTGGAAAGTGGTTTGACTATTCTAAACTATGGAGGGCATAAGTATAGATTTCAAGACTGGAAAAAGATATGCAAAATTTTCCAAGAGCTTATAAATATTCTCTTCTAGAGGATCCAAACATAGAAGAAGAGGAAGATCAATCATACATTATTGGTTGTGTAGAAGAAGGAAACGTGTCGGGCTATATAAATAGTTCTCACAGTACAAATGTCTGTCCCAACGTACGCTATACATTTGATCCAAATTTGCCACCTTGGCATAAATGCACCTCTTCACACATCAAGTCAGAAGAATATGGCCATGTATGCATTGAGACTATTTGTCAAGTTGAAGCAGGAGAAGAGTTGTTTGCTGACTATAACTTTACTTGACATTGTAAAGTATTGTACATGGATGGAAATCTCAAGTACATGCATCATTTTCATTTTTCATGGATGAAATCTCAAGTGAATATAACATTTGATTATTGTTTAGTTTATGCTCAACGAGAATCTAGAGTGCTCTTATGCTTTGTGTGTTGTCTAACATATTTGACTACCTTGGCCATAGAATCTTGATTCTACTCTAGATTTGTGATAAATCTTACCAAAATTTAATCAATGTCTAGGTTGGACAAGTGGTGGGGCTTCAAACATTACTGTCTTAAACAAGTGGAGTTATCTTACTTGAATAAGTGGTGGCCTTTGAATCCAAATCTAAGCCAAATCTCTAATTATTTTCTTGTAGTCTAGGTTGGACATTTGGTGGACCTTGTATCCATGTTTCCTCAACAAGGGTGGCTTTTAGTTTTCACTTTAAGTACTCATCTTTAATAAAGTGTAGGATGGAAAATGTTGAGTTAGTAGATTGTATTTTAGACAAGTGGTGTTTGGTGTACGAATGCTGAAAATGGTTGCAAGGATTCTAACAACGACTTTACCTTAAATAAATTTCTTACTAGGAGTTCTACATATAAATATGGTGAATAAAATTCTAGTGGTTTTGAGATACCATTTGTGTGTGTGTTTTCTTAGATTCACAAACTGGGATGGATAATGCTCCTATGGTTCAGTCAACAACTATAGAATCCATAGATTCTATGGTTTCTAAAGTGCCCAAGATGGATGATATTTCTATACTAGAGTCTAGTGTTGTGCAACTTGAGCAAGCTTCCAATAATGAGAACCAAGAAATCGATGCTTCAAAAATGCAACATACATCAAAAGAGACTGAAAAGTCCACTCACGAGCTATTGCCAATTGGTACTACGTCATGTAGCGTAGATGTTGAGAAATCCATGCTTACAATTATATTGGATTTAAATGGTCTATTGTTGAAACGTTCCCCTCAACCATCCTCACACCACAACTCAGTGCAAATGGATTCAAAAAGATATATTATACTCAGGCCAGGTTGCATCCAATTCTTGAAGACTATTTTACAAAGGTTTAATGTTGCAATTTGGTCGACAGCTACTAGGAATAATGTGTATCAAATCCTTGCAGCACTAAACAACTTAGCTGAGGATACATTGCCTTTCTTTGCAATTTGGTCGCAAGATGTTTGCTACACCGCTCAAACTCAAAAATTGTTTAGACCCGACAATCCAAACGTTGAGGCAATGTTCAAGCCTCTAGCCAAAATTGCCATGGGGTTTGAATGTGATCCACAAAGAACAGTGCTTATTGATGACTCTCCTTACAAGGGATGTATTTCACCAGAAAACAATTGCATTTTTCCACCACAATTTGATGCTGAGAAGATGGTTGACAATATGCTCTTGGAGGAGCTACTGCCATACTTGATTCAGCTTGATGAGAGAAGGGATGTGCGTGATTTAATTGCTTCTAATCGTTATGGACAACCTATAGTGACAAATGATAGTGAATACAAACAAATCATGGAGTATTGGAAGCAGAAAAATGATGTTTGGTCAGCTAAGGTGTTCTTTACAAGAAGAATACCACCTGCAAAAGGTGACAGGATGAAACTATCATTGAAAATGCAAGTGACACAAGCCACCGCAATGAAATGAGAAGAGCCCAAATACAAGAGATCTTAGCAAAGGAGCGTACACCCATTGAAAGCATGAAGGCGTCACAATTGACCACTTTAGCTAGGCAATTGGGTTGTAACACAAAAGGAGTTTTGAAGGCAACCACAGCAAAGGCTTATATAAATAAGGTGAAAGCTGAGAACAATCTTCTAAGGCTGGATAGAAAGCAACCCTAAGGTACTAGTGACATGTCATATATTCTTGATACACATACTTGAACACTCATGTGCATGGTATCTAACAAATCTTTCTTTTTTATTCCTTCTGCAGGATCTTACAAAGGATACTACTAGATGGAGCTCAATCAATAGAGATTTTGATATTTTGCTCAAAATAATGAAGCAGTCACCTACATTTTTTGTTTATCAATTTCTTGAGAGACTTTCTTTTAGTTTGTAATCATCAAATGAAATGAAAAGTATCCTTCTTATAAGATTGCTGATCTTTTTCTCGTTCAAACTTTCATTGTGATTTATAGTTTTGTTAGCATGAGATTGTGCTTTTTTAGTTTGAAAAAAACTGTCAAAGATCCAAGTCTTTTTGGCTTTACTTAAGTTATTAATTGTGAAAGATCCAAGTCTTTTTGCTTTACTTAAGTTATTGATTGTCTATGTAATAGTCCTTAAAACAATATCGGATGGCTTTCTTGCTCCCATGTCTCACATTGGTCTTTAGGTAAGACAAGTGGTGACCTTGAAAGTATGGTCTCATATCTCGATCAAGTGAAGAGACATGAAGCTTAAATATCACTACTATGTATCTAGTGTTAAACTCCATCAAGACAAAGATACTAGAGTGCCAAATTGCAGTCTAGTTTAAGTGAAAATCCATTTGAGCTAAGGTAAAACTTATAGTGCCTCATTTTTCTAGGATTCTACCCCATCAAGGAAGTTAGAATCTAGCACAAACCAATTAAGACTCTTTTGGAGCCTAGATAGGACAATTTGTGGAACTTAAGAGACTTATTATTGAGTTAGAGTCTAGTTTAATAAGCAAAAGATCTTCAAACCAGCACTTGACTTTCTTACTATTCAATATTCAAAGTCCCTTGAGGCTAACAAATTACATACCTACTTGTAACCTAACTAATGAGTAATTATATAGATCTAAGCAAGTATATATAACGAGTCTTCAAACTAATAAACCAAGGGAAGAGAGTAGCAAGGTCCACTACTTGTCCAAGCTCAGCTCTAGACAACATAGAAAGATGCTAGTTCTACTAATTGTCTAATTATAGGCATGGAGAAATGATAGAAGGTTGAACACTTGTCCAACCTATCATCTCTAGTAAGATGGGAGGTTTGGCCTTAAGATTCACCATGTAACCAACCTATACATCATTGTATTATGAAGAGTAGAAAAGCAAAGCTCCACCACTTGTCCAAGCTAGTTTTAAAATCCACATGGAGATAAACAAGCTCCACCATTTGTCAAATCTCTCTTCCATTAAAACATGAAAAAACTCAGCTATGTTGTACAGGGGGGACTTTTTTCCAAGGTCCACCACTTGTCCAAGCTAGGATCCATTAAAACATGGAAATAAACAAAGCTCCACCACTCGTCCAACCTTTAGAGTTGCAAAGTGTATGGGTTGTCTAAACTAGACATGGGAAAATAATTGAAGGTCCACCACTTGAAACATGGAGCGAAGCAAGCTCCACCATGTCTCCAATATGCTAGACTCCATTGAAACACCCTAAACCCATGATATTTTGTACATAGGGGATGTACATTCAAGATCCACCACTTGTCCAACCTAGTATCCCTAGTAGCTTGATAGCTTTGGTCTCAAGATTCACCACTTGTCCACTCTATGTCATTCTATTAAAAAGGATTGGGTGTTAAGGTCCACCACTTGTCCAACCTATAAGGTTATATTTTAAATGGTTTTTTTTCTCACAACTTGAACTACCCATGATATGTTTTACATGGGAGTTTTGTTTCAATGTCCACCACTTGTCCAAGCTAACTCTATTGAAACATAGAGAGAACCAAAGATCCACCACTTGTCCAAGCTAAGCTATATTGAAACATGGAGAGAAGGATGCTCCACCATTTCTCCAAGATAGGATTCATTGAAACATGGAGAGAAGAAAGCTCCACCATGTCTCCAAGCTAGGATCCATTTAAATGCCCTAAACCCATTTTATTTTGTACATGGGGGGTTTTATTTCAAGGCCCACCACTTGTCTAACCTATTATCCCTAGTAGCACGAGTGGTTTGGTCTCAAGATACACCACTTGTACACTCTATGTCATTATATTAGGAAGAACTATGTATTAAGGTCCACCACTTGTCCAACCTATAAGGTTATATCTTAAATGGTATCCTTTCTCACCACTTGAAATGCCCATGATATGTTTTACATGGGGGTTTCATTCCAAGGTCCACCACTCGTCCAAGCTAACTCTATTCAAACATAGAGAGAAGCAAAGGTCCACCACTTGTCCAAGCTAACTCTATTCAAACATAGAGAGAAGCAAAGGTTCACCACTTGTCAAAGCTAGGCTCCATTGAAGCATGGAGAGAAGTAACCTCCATCATTTTTCCAAGATAGGTGCCATTCAAACATGGAAAGAATCAAGATCTACCATGTCTCCAAGATTCTAGGCTCCATTGAAACACCCTAAAACCATGATATTTTGTACATGGGGTGTTTACATTCAAGGTCTAACACTTCTCTAACGTATTATACCTAGTAGCATGAGTGGTTTGGTCTTAAGATTCACCACTTATCCACTCTCTGTCATTATATTAAGAATAACTGGGTGTTAAGGTCCACTACTTGTCCAACCTATAAGGGTATATCTTAAATGGTATCCTTCACCACTTGTCAAGGTCCATCACCACTTTTCCAACCTGTAAGGTTATATCTTGAATGATATTTTTCCTTATCACTTGTAATTTCCATGCTATGTTTACAAAGGGGTTTTGTTCCAACACCCACCACTTGTCCAAGCTAACTCTATTGAAACATAGAGAGAAGCAAAGGTCCACCACTTGTCCAAGGTAGGCTCCATTGAAACATGGAGAGAAGGATGATCCACCATTTCTCCAAGATAGGTTCCATTGAAACATTGACAGAAGCAATCTCCACCATGTCTCCAAGCTAGGCTCCATTGAAATACCCTAAACCCATAATTTTGTACATGAGGGGTTTACATTCAAGGTCCACCACTTGTCCAACCTATTATCCCTAGTAGCACGAGTGGTTTGGTCTCAAGATTCACCACTTGTACACTCTATGTCATTATATTAAGAAGAACTATGTGTTAAGGTCCACCACTTGTCCAACCTATAAGGTTATATTTTAAATGGTATCCTTTCTCACCACTTGAAATGCCCATGATATGTTTTACATGGGGGTTTCATTCCAAGGTCCACCACTTGTCCAAGCTAACTCTATTAAAACATATAGAGAAAGAAAGGTCCACCACTTGTCCAAGCTAGGCTCATTGAAACATGGAGAGAAGGAACCTCCACTGTTTCTCCTAGATAGGCTCCATTGAAACATGGAGAGAAATAAGCTCCACCATGTCTCCAAGTTGCTATGCTCCATTGAAATATCCAATACCCATAATATTTTGTACATGGGGGGTTTACATTCAAGGTTCACCACTTGTCCAACCTATTATCCCTAGTAGGTTTGGTCTCATGATTCACCACTTGTCCACTCTATGTCATTATATTAAGAGGAATTGGGTGTTAAGGTCCACCACTTGTCCAACCTATAATGTTATAGCTTGAATGGTATTTTTTCTCACCACTTGTAATTCCCATGACATGATTTACATGGGGGTTTTGTTCCAAGGTCCACCACTTGTCCAAGCTAAATCTATTGAAACATAAAGAGAAACAAAGGTCCACCACTTTTCCAAGCTAGGCCGCATTGAAACATGGACCTAAATACCAAATTATTTCTAGTAGCATGAGTGATATTTTGTACATGGGGGGTTTACATTCAAGGTCCACCACTTGTCGAACCTATTTCCCTAGTAGGTTTGGTCCCAAGTTCACCAGTTATCCACTCTATGTCATTATATTAAGAATAATTGGGTGTTAAGGTCCACCACTTGTCCAACCTATAAGGTTATATATTAAATGGTATTTTTTCTCACCACTTGTAATGCCCATGATATGTTTTACATGGGGGGTTTATTCCAAGGTCCACCACTTTTCCAAGATAACTCTATTCAAACATAGAGAGAAATAAAGGTCCACCACTTGTCCAAGCTAGGCTCCATTGAAACATGGAGAGAATGATGCTCCACCATTTATCCAAGATAAGCTGCATTGAAACATGGAGAGAAGCAAGCTTTACCATGTTTCCAAGCTAGGCTCCATTGAAACACTCTAGGGGGTTTTATTTCAAGGCCCACCACTTGTTTAACCTATTATCCCTAGTAGCATGAGTGGTTTGGTTTCAAGATTCAGCACTTGTACACTCTATGTCATTATATTGTGTTAAGGTCCACCACTTGTCCAACCTATAAGGTTATATCTTAAATGGTATCCTTTCTCGCCACTTGAAATGCCCATGATATGTGTTACATGGGAGTTTCATTCCAAGATCCACCACTTGTCCAAGCTAACCATATTTAAACATAGAGAGAAAGAAAGGTCCACGACTTGTCCAAGCTAGGCTCCATTGAAACATGGAGAGAAGGAACCTCCACCATTTCTCCTAGATAGGCTCCATTAAAACATGGACATAAGTAAGTTCCACCATGTCTCCTAGATGCTAGGCTCCATTGAAATACGCAAAACCCATGATATTTTGTACATGGGTGATTTACATTCAAGGTCAACCATTTGTCCACCCTATTATCCCTAGTAGGTTTGGTCTCACAATTCACCACTTTTCCACTCTATGTCATTATAATAAGAGGAATTGGGTGCTAAGGTCCACCACTTGTCCAGCCTATAAGGTTATACCTTGAATGGTATTTTTTCTCACCACTTGTAATGCCCATGACATGCTTTACATGGCGGTTTTGTTCCAAGGTTCACCACTTGTCCAAGATAATTCTATTGAAACATAGACAGAAACAAAGGTCCACCACTTTTCCAAGCTAGGCTCTATTGAAACATGGACCTTAATACCAAATTATTCCTAGTAGCATGAGTGATATTTTGTACATGGGGGGTTTGCATTCAAGGTCCACCACTTGTCCAACCTACTTTTCCTAGTAGGTTTGGTCGCAAGATTCACCACTTGTCCACTCTATGTCATTATATTAATAATAATTGGGTGTTAAGGTCCACCACTTGTCCAACCTATAAGGTTATATATTGAATGGTATTTTTTCTCACCACTTGTAATGTCCATGATATGTTTTACATGGGGATTTTGTTCCAAGGTCCACCACTTGTCCAAGGTAAATCTGTTCAAACATAGAGAGAAACAAACGTCCACCACTTGTCCAAGCTAGGCTCCATTGAAACATGGAGAGAATGATGCTCCACCATTTATCCAAGATAGACTCCATTGAAACATGGAGAGAAGTAAGCTCCACCATGTCTCGAAGATGCTAGAGTCGATTGAAATAACCCAAAACCCCTGATACTTTGTACATGGGGGGTTTACATTCAAGGTCCACCACTTGTCCAACCTATTATCCCTAGTAGCATGAGTGGTTTGGTCTCAGGATTCACCACTTGTCCACTCTATATCATTATATTAAGAAAATTTGGGTTTCCATATCTAAATGGATCTTTGCTTGGATAAGTGGTAGACCTTGAGACCTAAATACCCATTCTACACTAGAGCATTGGTTAAGCCTTATGCACTTCAAGCATACCTTTAACAACAAGTAGTAGTTATTAGTTGACTTAAGTCTAGTTGACCTCCATGGTATTGAGACTAAGAGAGAGTGTAGCATAAAAAAGAGTCAGGATTTTAATTTGACTTTCTTTCTATTAATGAGTAGATCATAGATGGATTTTGGTATCTAATAAAACCTTAGGGTAGACAATGTAAAACTCATGTCTATTGTTGTGTTTGCATTAAGTGTTCTTGTTCTTTAATTTTAGAACCATTACAGAAAAATGGATTGGCTATATGCTGGCATAAATTGAAGAAAACTATTGAATTACCCATCTAACCTCCTCCAAGACCTTGTCCAAGGAATGAATCACCTCCTTATCACCTACCACTTGCTTTCAAGGACATCAAAAGAGTACTTATCTTGGATCTAGAGGGGTTACTTCTCAAGACAATTGAAATGAAACATGGAGATTCTATGCCATCTTGGGCTCAACACATGCGACTTGTGGAGGATAAAGATGAAGTTTATCATGTGGTGCGACCAGACGCACAAAGTTTTTTGGGATTTTGTGCTGAATACTTTGAGCTATGGATATGGAGTTGCTATAACTTAACAAGGGTGCAACGCATCACACAAAAATGTTTTCCTGAGCAGTATACCAAGTTCAAGGTGTTTATGAGTAACAAAAATTGCCAAAATCCAAATATTATGTTAGGATTTACAAGGGTTTATCACAAAAATTTGAGTGATATTTGGAAGATATTTGAGGATTTGGATGCAAACAATACCTTAATTTTTGATGACACTCCATATAGGGTGATGTGGAACATGCCAGGGACATATCTTATATTTCCAAAGATGTGGAGGCAAACTTCCGAGCAACTTCAAAACTTCTTGCAGAGAACCATAATTCCATGGTTGGTAGGATGGTTGTATGCAAGAGATAAGAGAGTCTATACATACAACACAATTGTAAATCAGTATAGTGATTTTGAGACAAATTATGTCCTTGGTGTGTACTTGTCAACACGAAAGAATTGAATAAATATGGCCATAAGATGCTTTTTTAATTCTAGTGTGTATCTTTCAACATTTGTATAATTTGATATAGTCTTTTTTATAAAAAAACAAAGGTGTGTCAATTTTATGAACACTTGAATGGAGTGCACCCTACTCTAAGGAGACTTCAATGTACTATTGGAGTGCATCCTATTGTAAGGGGACTCTAATGTATTGCTAGAGTGCACCCAAATTTTTGGAGACTCATTTTTTATTTGATTGGGGCCTATGTTGGGTCATATAGTAAAAGAAATTCATTTTTTGTCAATTCATATCGAGGTTGCATTTATTTGTAACTATGAGAGAATTGATGTTTGATGTCAAAATAAAACTTGTAAGTATGGATCAAAGAATTCATGGACTTTAAATATGTGAGAGGGATCTTTTTCTTGGGCACAAATGTTTGCTTCAAGAATTTTGTCATTACATACTTTACGTGAAAGAGTTTTAGAACCTAAAAGACTTTGAAAACAAAACTATGGATTAATCTAAGTGCATGTATTCTTGAATGGCTTGAAAGTTGATGTATACATGCATGTCGCCTTGATGAAGATTTAGATCTGACAAGATGCAAAGCTAGAATTCTTGGACGTTACCTTTGTCAATTTGGTAATAACATATTTAAATTTCTTTTATTATGGGTGGAAAATATATTATTATGTGCATTTGGAACCTAATTGCTTGACCTTCAAACCAAGATTCCTATGTTATTTTTTCATATACTTTTTTGTAATGAATTAAGATTGTGGATACAAGGTCCACCACTTGTTCAAGCTAGATCTAAGAAAGTATATATACTGAGTCTTCAAACTAGTAAACCAAGGGAAGAGAGAAGCAGGGTCCATCACTTGTCCAAGCTTATCTCTAGACAACATAGAGAGATGTTAGGTCTACTAATTGTCCAATATAGTCATGGAGAAATAATAGAAGGTTGATCCACTTGTCCAACTTATCATCTCTAGTAAAATGGGAGGTTTGGCCTTAAGATTCACCATGTAACCAACCTATACTTCATTGTATTATGAAGAGTAGAAAAGCAAAGCTCCACCACTTGTCTAAGGTAGTTCCAAAATCAACATGGAGAGAAGCAAGCTTCACCATTTGTCCAAGATAGGTTCCATTAAAACATGAAAAACCTCATATATGTTGTACATGGAAGCTTTTTTCCAAGGTCCACCACTTGTCCAAGCTAGGATCCATTAAAACATGGATAGAAACAAGGCTCCACAACTCGTCCAACCTTTATAGCTGCAAAGTGTACCGGTAGTCTAAACTAGGCATGGGAAAATAATAGAAGGTCCACCACTTATCCAATATATTATCTCTAATAGCATGGGAGGTTTGGTCTCAAGATTTAGGAATTGGCTAACCTGTATTTCATTGTATTATGATGAATTTGGTTTTAAAGTCAACTACTTATCCAAGCTATAAGTTTATATCTTGAATGGTATTCCTTCCCATCACTTAGAAAACCAATGATATGTTGTACATGGGGGGGTTTGTTACAAGGTCCACCACTTGTCTAAGCTAGTTTCATTGAAACATGGATGAAGACAAGCTCCACCATTTGTTAAATCTAAACTCCATTGAAATCTAGAAAGTCCATTCTATGTTGTACATAGGGTTTTTGTTTTAAGGTCCAACACTTGTCCAAGCTAAGATCCATTGAAACATGGAGTAGAGAAACACTCCACCACTTGTCCAAGCTAGGAAACATTGATAGTAGTTGGCTTAGTTTGAAGATCCACCACGTGTCTAAGCTAACTCTATTGAAACATAGAGAGAAGCAAAGGTCCACCAACTGTTCAAGCTAGGCTCCATCGAAACATGGACAGAAGCAAGCTCCACCATTTCTCCAAGATAGGCTCCATTGAAACATGGAGAGAATCAAGGTCCACCATTTCTCCAAGCCAAGCTCCATTTGTCCAACCTATAAGGTTATATCTTAAATGGTAATCTTTCTAATCACTTGGAATACCCATGATATGTTTTACATGGGGGTTTTGTTCCAAGATCACCACTTGTCCAAGCTAACTCTATTGAAACATAGAGAGAAGCAAAGGTCCACCACTTGTCCAAGCTAGTCTCCATTGAAACAAGGAGAGAAGCAAGCTCCATCATTTCTCCAAGATAGGCTAGCATGGATAAGTGCACCTTGAAACCAACCTTCCTATGAGGCAATAGAGCATATGCTACATATTTTATGTATGTCCCATGCCTCAAATTAAGAAGTTATAGATTAGAAGTGGACCTTGCTTGAATTTCACATGCAATAAATTAAGGAAAAATAGCCAAGTGGATTGTATACCTCAATGGATCCTTGCTTTCACAAGTTGTGAACCTTGAGTCACTTTTACATTAACTTGGACAAGTGGTGGACCTAGAAACCAAGCTCTCCATGTTGAGATAAGTTGTAGGTAGGACAGTAGAACATAGACATCGATAATGGATGCAATATACTCGTCTCCTAATAATCCAATTGATTGAAACCATGGTATTTTAGTTGTTTTCATTGTGTATTGTATGTGCATAAAGTGGAATGAGACCTTAAGAAAACTCAAATTTTTGACAAAATCTCTATATTTTGTACATGATATATTGAAAGTTGTCCAACCTGAGAATTGAGATTTTCCCTCTTTACCTAATATGGTCTTTGTTTATTCACTTTTATGATATCTTGTTTATCACTTATATCTTGTTTTAAGGTATTGTTATTTAATGTATTATTTAATGCAATTGTCTAAGTATGGTTCAATTATGAGGGGATTTTCATACATAAACATGCACACTCTCTCTCCCTACTAGTCTTTGATCGGACTAGCACCATACTTAGTAAATATAATTAAATAACAGATTAAATAATAATATAGTTTCTCCAATCTATTTTGACTACAATCAAAAGGTTTTTGTTAAGAAATGGGTATACATACCCTAGGAATTGGAGTGCTTAATGTCTATCAAAACTTATCCTAAAGTTGTTACTCCAATTTATCCGGACTTTAATCAAATGAATTTTGTCAAGATATGGGTTTTAGGACCCTAATAGTGGGAGTACAATTAGGGTTACATATATCTGGTGTAATAAGAGCCCAAAAATATTGGGGTACTTTTCTTTTTTACAAGTCAATATGTAGATGATGTCTACTAGGCTAGAATGATGTACATGAGACATTCTATTCCTATGCAAAGGTGTCTGCCTGGGACTATTTCTTGTATTGCAAGAGTGAGGTTTATTATACTGACAAACATGATGACATATGCTTTTTGGCTTGATATATTGATTGGAAGCATGAGAATCCAGGTACCTCTATTTCATAGTAACATATTCTCCCCATATGAGGACCCCTTTATTGGACAACTTGCATATCGAACCCGTTTTAACACATAA